>NW_020172632.1:1993619-2266694 GCF_003031525.2 Neophocaena asiaeorientalis asiaeorientalis | reverse complement strand
AGAGGCCAAAACAGGGAGGGGCCCCCGTACCCAAAAAAAAAAAAAAAAAAAAAAAATCAGTGGTAGAAACAGGACTCAAGTTTGATATTCTGATGACAAATGCTGTTTTCTTTCTGCTCTGACATATTACTGCCATCCTTCAATTTCAAACTGGTGAAACTTATTAATATACTTCCTTTTTAAAAATAAATAAATAAATAAATTTATTTATTTATTTTTGGCTGCCTTGGGTCTTCTTTGCTGCTCATGGACTTTCTCTAGTTGTGGTGAGCAGGGTCTACTCTTCGTTCTGGTGTGCGGGCTTCTTGTGGTGGCTTCTCTTGTTGCAGATCAGGGACCCTAGGTGCACAGGCTTCAGTAGTTGTGGCTCATGGGCTCAGTAGTTGTAGCTCGCGGGCTCTAGAGCGCAGGCTCAATAGTTGTGGCACATGAGCTTAGTTGCTCTGCTACATGTGGGATCTTCCCAGACCAGGGCTGGAACCTGTGTCCCCTGCGTTGGCAGGCAGATTCTTAACCACTGTGCCACCGGGTAAGCCCAAGTATACTTTCAATTAATATGAAAATTGAAAAATGTGGGCCAACATTTGCATGTTCTCTGCAAACTTATCCTTATTAAAGCAAATAATGGTATAAACCTCTCTGCAAGAGAGATTATGTATAGACCTGACTACTTTTGAACAGTTCAGAAGCATCTAATTGCACAAATCAATATGAATACTTTATATCTATACCATTAAGTGAACCTCCAAATGTTCTTTACTAAATGGTAGTTTATTGGCCTACCTTTAGTTACTGTGAATATTAGAAAGTAATACATTGCATTTATTTTAAAATATATTGTGATTCATCCTTTTAATTAAATCAGAGACTT
Organism: Neophocaena asiaeorientalis asiaeorientalis; assembly: GCF_003031525.2. Taxonomy (NCBI): domain Eukaryota; kingdom Metazoa; phylum Chordata; class Mammalia; order Artiodactyla; family Phocoenidae; genus Neophocaena; species Neophocaena asiaeorientalis. The sequence continues at coordinate 2,265,823 of NW_020172632.1, read as the reverse complement.
CCCTTAATCTGAGGATGACAAATAAAATTCATTATATTTTCACATCCCTTTATAGTATTCTTTTTTATTAAAGTATAGTTGATTTACAATATTATATTAGTTTTAGGTGTACAATATAATGACTTGATATTTTTATAGATTCTACTCCATTTAAAGTTATTATAAAATATTGGCTATATTATCTCTGCTGTACAATATATCCTTGTAGCTTATTTATTTTATACACAGTAATTTGTACCTCTTTATCTCCTACCCCCATTTTGCCCCTCCCCCCTTCCCTCTCCCCTCTGGTGACCACTAGTTGTTCTCTATATCTGTGAGTCTGTTTCTGTTTTGTTGTATTAACTCGTTTGTCGTATTTTTTAGATTCCACATATAAGTGATAACATACAGCATTTGTCTTTCTCTGGCTGACTTATTTCACCATAATACCCTCCAGGGCCATACATGTTGTTGCAAATGGCAGAAGTTCGTTCTTTTTCGTGGCTGAGTAATATTCCCTTGTATGTATGTACCATATCTTCTTTATCTCTTCATCTGTTAATGGAAACAGGTTGCTTCCATATCTTGGCTATTATAAATAATGTTTCTATGAACACTGGGGTGCATGTATCTTTTTTTTTTTTTTTTGCTGCAAGTAAGTAGATTTTTATTGAATAATTAATTTAATTATTTTAATCCTCTATGTAGGTCCATTTGTCCATAAGCATGTATCTTTTTGAATTAGTGTTTTTGTTTTCTTCTCTATACCCAGGAGTGGAATTGCTCTATCATATGGTAGTTCTATTTTTAGTTTTCAAGGTGCTTTTGCATTCACTATATCATATGATCTTAAACACAATGCTGTGAAACGAATAGGGCAAATATTATTTTTACTTCACAGATAAGGAAACCAAGGAATAGTGAGGTGAAATGACTTGTTCAAGGTTGCACAGCAAGGGTGTACAAAACTCAAGTTGCTTACTTATATTAAGTGACACAACTTAGCAATATTTTCAAAGGCTATGGCAGATTTTTTTTTTCGTGGGGGTCAGATTACAAACTCATGAGGGCAGGGAACATCTCTGTCTTATTTAGCTTTGTTCCTTAGTGCCTAGCACAGTGTGTGGAACACAGTAGATGATCATTAAATATTAGTTGAGTGAATGAAGGAAGGCTTTGGATCATGGAGTCATAGGTCATGAGGAGAAGCTACCCAAGGAAAGATTGACTGGATTATGTTTGTAAAGTGTGCTGGATCTCAGAATTTTTTATAGGTAGGAAGATCCTGGGTTTTGTCAGATGAATTGGGCTCCAGACTGAATGCATATAACCTGACGCTGCTACACAGCCCCCCTGAACCTCCTTATATCATAGCACCTCTCGTTGTGTGTGCTATTTATCTGTTTAGTTGCCTGGCTTCCCTTGCAAACCATGAGTCTCTTGAGAGCGGGAGGATGTCCCATTGTACTCCAGTCCATAGCACTGAGCTTGACATATGATAGACCCCAAGTATATATCTGTAGAAGAAATGAATGAATGAATAAACAATAATATGATTCAGTATACAACAGCAAAATAGGCAAGTCAGTTAGGAAGCAACAGGGTTTGTAACAGGGAAGTCTTAAAATAAATAAGTCTGATTCAACATTAGGTTGGTAAGAAAGGTAGCCGCAGCTTTCCATGGTATATTTGCCTTTTAAAATAGTCTGTATATATTTATGGTTTAAATGCTTTCAAAAGTCATTAAAAGGTTGTTTTATTGAACACTTCTATTTAGTTTGAATGTCCCTTTTTTGTAAAGGAATACTTTGTGCTTAAGGAGAAACTGAACATGGGCTTTCTATCAGGTCTTGAGCTCTACTTGCCTCGGTTTCTTTACCTGCAAAATAGGGGGTAGTAGTACTTCTATTAAATGAGACAATACTTGGGAAAGCTCCTAGCACAGTGCCTAGCTTATAGGAGGAGCTTTATAGATATTTATTGAATAAATGACTGAATGACTCTCATTTTCCTTTGACCTTCATTCTCCTGTCACTGAACTCTTGATCCTTTTAGCAAAAACTTTCATGAGGAAGAAAAGAGTAAGACATTTTGTTGTCAACTGAAAATCAGCTTTTAAACATCATGTGTTGTGACTATGCTACTTTTGCCAGGAGGGATGTCCATTTTCCACCCTGGTGATAATCAATTTTTTTTTTTTGCCTCAACCTCCAAAGAGTTTTAGAATTAATATTATTTTCCTCTCTTCGGGTGTGTTTTCCTTTGAGAATGGAATTTGGGTCTTGGTACTGGTATACTAGTTCAATGCTCTTATTGTCCTCCATTTAGTCTAGTGTTTCTTCATGGTTCAAATTGCCCTTCGTGAGGAGCCGAGCTTGTAATACGCACTTGAGATAATGTGTAAATGCTTTCACTGGCTCAGTTCCCTTCCCCACCCAGCATGCCTGAGTCACCTTCACAACATCAAGATTAGGTGTACATGTACCGTCATAAATAATGCCTTGTGCAGGGGTAATGTAAATGGAATCTGTTAAAATATTGCCCATTATATTAAAATTTATGTTTCGATTATCATTTTTATTATATGAAACAAGTTTGAGCTTTATAAAGTCATTCAGAAAAGAGATCTGCATCCCTGTTAGGACTGTCTGTCTACTTGGCATCTATGCCTAGCACAGTGAGAGCCATACGAACATTTCTAAGGCTATTATTTTTTTCCTCTCTGCTTTGAAGATCCAAATTGTATTACTTAACAAATTATTATTTGAAATACCTCTAACGGTGTTATATGAAAGTCCTAGACATAGCACTTCTCCATTCCCATGTCAGAAGGATCTTTATGAAATGCAAATCTAATCATATATCCCTTCCTGCCTTATCTCCTTCAATGGCTCCCTATTTCCTACCTTATGAAATAAAATAAGCTCCTTAGTTTGACAGAGCCTTCAATATCTGTCCTTGTTTTCTTCCTTTCATCTCTCACCTTGTTGTAGGTCCTAAACTCAAAGTCTTTCCAACAGCAATGCTTGTAGTTTTCTCTCACGTAAAATATTTCTTTCCTCTGTTCTTTTTCCAAAATTGTTCCCTTTCTGTGTGAGATATCACAGCCCACCTTTACCTAAAAATACTTCTTTAACACTTACTCATTTTAGGGCTCATTTCAGTTGTCACTTCCCTTGGAGAGCTTCCCTTGATCTTCTAGGCTGGGTTAGAAGTTCCTCTTCCGTGTTCTCATAGCTCCTGGGACTTTCCTTTATCATAACATTTATGACCTTGTAGTATAATTCTGTGTTTATTTGTATATCTTCCTCATTATATTTTAAGATCCTTAGAGATGAGGACGCTGTCATATCCATTTCAGTATCCCAGCAGGGCTGCAGCTAGCTCCTAATAAATCTTTATTTGAGTTAGAAAAAAACATACTCATTCCATTGGGCCAGACTTAGCCCATAACAGGAAGTCTTTGTGTGAGGCACACCCTGATTAACTATGTAGCAGCTCTGCTTAGGCCCCCACAGTGTGTGATGTACAATAAGTGCTCAGAGTACGTTTGTTACGATGAATCCATCAAGTAGTCAATGCATTAACACAGGATGGCAGGAAAAGTTGAAAAGCAATTGAAACAGGCAATTAAGCAATTAAGAAGAAAATGTAAATCATCACAAAGAAGACTTGAAATATCTGTAATAAAGGTAATGTTTCTGGGACAAGCCTTTCTCTAAACACAGAAAAAGTTGTAAAGTGGAAGATCTTCACAATCAATCAGTAGATACACAAACTCTGAAATTACTTTAATTTCTGCTAGCTTGTTTTACTGAAGGTATATCATACTCTGTGTGCGATGTTTATTTTCTTTGAAGCTATCAGCAATGTATCTCAATAGCAGGGTATTAACCTTTTATCCAAACTGACCAGAACAGGGAAATAGAATAGGTAATGACTTAAAAAGCAGTGTGGAGAGGTATAGAGTAAACTACAACAGGTTTGAGAATTTCTTTATTTTTCTTTTATTTTTGTCTCTTTTTTAAATAACAAACCTCTCACAATGTGAAAAACACTTTGGTAGAAAAGAATGTAATATTGAAAACAGAGAATAGAAACATTGAATTAAAACTTCAGCTTCACCATTTCCTATCATTGTGACTTTATTAGTGCTCTCTGATTGTCTTAATTAGACCCTCATATTTTCCTTTTGATGTAATGGCTACCATTTGGTGAAGACCTGCTATGTACTAAAACTTTACTTACATTTTGCTATTTAATTCTCCTCCTGCATCCTCTGATATAGGTGTTATTATCCCCATTTTAGAGATAAGGGAACTAAAGTTTAGAAGGGTACAGTAAGTTGTTTAAGTTCACACAGTGATAAAAATCAGGATACTAGCTCTGGCGTGTCTAATGCAAACATGCATCCCGAGTTGGAGTTAGCCCATTATTTGGTAGATACAAAGTTAGAACCTACCTTCTTTTTTTCTGAGAATGTCTTCCTGTACATAATGCTTTAATCATTACTCTTTAGTGATTAAAGAGTGATCATTATAGTACTCTTTAATGTAAAGAACTGGTTCACATTAAAGTGTAATATAATTTCCCTTTAGATTTAATCCGTGTTGGTACTTGGAAGGCTTTACTGCCAAATGTTAAGAGATTGGAAACTTGATCATTGAACTAGATGAGCTCAGGCTCTTTGAGCCCCAGAGAAAGGCTCCTCCAGATGAGTTCACTAGCACTTGATTCAGGGACCATCCCAAAACATAAATTTTGGAAATAACAGTGAAAGCAAAACATCACTAATTTTGACTGATATGAGAAGATCCTGAATTAAGGAGAGATCTCCTTTCTGTGGTATCATGTGGGAAATTCAGTTTTCTACTAGAAAGAACACTAGTCTTGAACTTTGAAGATATGGGTTCATTTTCCAGTTCTGCCACATGGCAGAGGTTGTGGTATGACTGCTGTTTGTATGACGTTGAATAAGTCAGTTATTTTCTACAGGCTTTTCTTTTCCCATTTGTAAAATGGGGATGGTTATCCTTGGTCAGCCTACATCACAAAGTTGCTTTAAGGATAAGATAAAGTGAGATACTGGGAGGGAAAGTATTTTGGAATCTTATGCAAGATTTTTAAAAATCTGACTTATGGAGGAGAGAAAAATAATAGTAGCAATGTCCTGGCTTTGTCAGTTTCTAGTCCTGTGTCCTAAGATGAGATCTTCTGCTCACTGCCTCTGCTTCCTCATCAATAAAATCTGTGGGGAATAATGAAATGAGTCTTATTAGTGTATTAAATAAAGATTAAATGAGATAATACATGTAAAATGTTTAGAATAGTGCCTGGCAATTAACACTCATTGAAAGTTAACTGCCATTATTACTATTAATAATAGGGGTGGTGGTACTGGTACGGTCTGCTGAGTTTCTCTTTGAACTAGGTATATTGTTAGGAATAGCTTTTTCATTTAATTCTCAGAGTCACCCTATTAGGTAAGTATTAATATTCTAGTTTTGAAGAAACAGAGGCTCGGATAGTTGGTTCAAGATCCTATAGCTAATAAATAGTGCAGCTATGATTTGAACCTAGTTCTGTTTTACTTTGAAGCTCAGGCTCTTTCCACTATGCCAAGCTTCCTCCTATACATTTTAAAGAACTGTTTCAGTATAGAGCTTTTTACTTTTCTCAGGGCTATAATGCAGGACTACTCCACTACTTGCTTTGCTTTTTTTCTCACCTCTCAAATACCACTTCTCAAATTTTAACAGTTTGTTCAAGTGTTTTGAGTGCCTACTTTGTGCACAGCAGCATTCAAACAAAAGAAGCTTTGCATATCCTGTTTAATTCTCATGATGATCTGTGGAGTAGGCAAGATCACTCTTTATTTGTAGTTCAGGACTGTTAGACATAAAAGGAAGAGTCATCTGTTAATGGTAACAGAATGAGAGAGTAGCAGGTTTGAGATTGAAATCTAGGTTTCCTGGCTTGGTATTTCCTCTCCACTGTATTGTGTTGCCTGCCATCTTGGACCCCATCTAAAGGGAATCAGGTCCTAATTACTCTTATGGGTAGAAACTAGAGGATGGTGCCATGTCTTGAGCTACTTACTCTCTTTTTTTTTTTAATTTTTGAATTTTATTTGTTTATTTTTATACAGCAGGTTCTTATTAGTTATCATTTTCTACATATAGTGTATATATGTCAATCCCAATCTCCCAATTCATACCACCACCACCACCACCACCACCCCAACCACTTTCCCCGCTTTGGTGTCCATACGTTTGTTCTCTACATTGAACTACTTACTCTCTTAACTAGATTAAACAATTCCTCCTGGATTCTTTTTGTTGCTGTTAACTCACAAAGCAAGCCTTCACTTCACCGACAATGTACAATTAACCTTTCACTCTCTCCTTAATAGAAGAGGGCTGAATTGTCAGACTGGGTTCTGAGAATTCTGTCCTAACGGGCTTCTTTCCTAACACAATAGCAATAATACTAACCACCACAACTGCAGCAGCTTAACTTTCCGTGTGTGCTTACTATATGCCAGGAAGTATTCCTGAGCTTTATATGTATTAATGGTTGTAATCCTCCCCATAACAGTACATGGTAGGTTCTGTTATTATTTATCCCTATTTAAAGATGAGGAAACTAAGGGACAAAAAGGTTAGGTAACTTGCTCCAAGGCCATTTAATACAAGGTAGTTTAGCTACAAATTCTAAGCTCTTAAACATTATGTTTTACTACATTTCCTTAGGTAATAGAATCTTCATCTATGTCACTTTCCTGCTCAGAAACCTCCAATGGCTCCCTAAAGTGCAAACTTTTTACCTTGGCATTTAGAGGACTCCCTGGTGTCAGACCAGTCCTTATTTCTAGCTGCATTTCTCATTACTCATCATTTTGAAAAATCTTGGGCTTTGGAGTCACAGATACATGTTTTTATTGCTCAGTCCTATCATTAAATAGCTATGAAAATCCTGGGCAAGATAATTTATATTTCAAAGTATCTAAAAGTTGGGGGTAATAAAACTTGCCTCAGTAGGTAAATGAAATAATGCATATAAATGCCTAATACAGGGTCTGACATAGAGACAATATTATTTTAAAAATGCTTAGTTATCCTCCAGCAAAAGCTAATCTGCCCTACACTTTCCTACCTCCTTCCCTTTGCTTATGTTTCCCCTACAGTAAGTACTTTAAGCAGGGACTGTGTCTTTCTTCTGTCATCCTCAAGTCTTAGCAGAAGCATTGGGTTTGGACACACGGTAGCTGCTGGCTTAAGTGAATCATGTCATCAGATGCTTGAAATTGTCTGCGTTCAGTGCTGTAATCCTCAGACTAAGGAGAAGGGAAGGAAGCTATTTATATGCCATGCCTGTCACTTTATATACCTCATTTTTTGGAATATTCATAATATTCACAATAATATGAAATAGTCATTATTTTCATTTTACAGATGAAGAAACTTAGATCTAAGAGAATAAGTGACTTGCTTAAGGTTACATAGTTAGGAGGTTGCATAGTTAGGAGGGATTTGAACCCATATCTACCTGACTTTCTGCTTCACTGGCTATATTTCTGTTTATTAGTAAAAAGAGACACCATCTGATCTACTAGTTGCGGTGGAGTCATTGAAATCAGAGCCATAAAACATTATCTGGCCAACTTCTTCATTTTACAGATGAGGAGACTCCGACCCAGGAAGAATAAGAGGTTTACTCAAGGTTACTTAAAGAAAAAAAGCCAAACTAGGTCTGAGTTCCAAACCAGCTCTAAATATAGTAATTTTCTAAGAGACCTAGATGCCTCTCCCTTTGTGGACCAATAAAATGTATTTTTCTTCTGAACTTCTGGCCCTCCACTTAGGCCCTTATCTTATCACCTTCACAAACATAGACTACCTTATTTAGGTTAATGAGATATCACTATTAATTTTTCTTCTGTGAGCCACATTAGAGGTCAAAGGTGGTAAGCCCAAGATATGCTTAGTTTCTAATTATAAATGTTAGAGCAGAAATACATCTAGTTATCTTCCTGAAATTTCATAACAGTAATATTACCACTTCTTTATCTGGAACTTCTAACTTTTAAAAAAACATCTTTTCGTATTTTGTGTATCTCTGAAGAAAAGATTGGAGGATTTTATTAGATGATCCCTAAGATCTCTTAATTCTGAGGTTCTGATTCTGTGATTTTGATGCTTACAACTTAATTTTACATTTTATATTTACTTGTGTGACTTTGATTCATCTTTGCACTATGAATTCCATGAGGGTGGAGCCAGTGTCTGTTTTTGCTCACTCTTGTATCCCTAAAGCCTGCACATAATAGGTACCCAGAAAGTATTTGTTAATTGAATAAAGAACTATGTGAGATTGCAAGGTGATTATCATCGCTATTTGTTATATTACTAAATCAAAGCTAAGAAGAAAAATGACTTGTTTAAGAACAACTGCTATTTAGTGGCAGAGCCATTCGGAAACCCGTATCTCCTGGCTCTTGGGTTGTTGGCATGAGCAGATAAAGTAATAAAATTCTGAATCCTCATAGATTATCTCATGCCTGTTTTTAAAGTCATTAGTAGTCATGTGAATTAAGCTCTTAAATACTTATTTAATAATAAAAGACTCCTTTTAAAAAAAATAAAATGGCAAAAACTTTAAAACACTTACAGATAATTACTTTTTTCCTCTCAGAAGTACCTGAGTTCTTAGTTGAATTTTCTTCAGCTTTCAACTCTAGGTTAAGGGAAAATTTTCTTTGAGTCTTGCTGCTTGTGGTAGACGTTATTGAAAAGGCAGCAGCTTCACACACTCACCAGAATAAAAAAGACTGAAAACACTAAATGTTAATGAAGTTGTAGAATAATAGAACTTTCATACACTCTCAGCAAGTCAAATCCAGCTTATTTGGTTTGTTATGGCTCTTGAGTAAAAATAATTTTTACAGATGAACATTTGCAATTGATTTGATGATAGGCAACACTGGCTTTGCCTCCCAAATTAGAGAAATGATATTCCCACAGAAAATTCCATTCTATTCATTACTAAACCTGTATTACAAAAAAGAGCTCATTTTATTACTATTATATTTTACATTTCATCAATAAAAATTTTGTGGAAATGTGTTTTTGCTCTCGTTACATAAGTTCCAATATAATATACTTAGTTTTTGCCTCTGCTATCTGGCCCTTTACAGAAAAAGTTTGTCAACCACTGTAATAGATATTGTACATACTAACTTATTTTTTCTTCATCACATCCCTGGCAGAGATACATTATTATCCCTAATTTTTAGATAAGGAAACAGGATCAAAAAGACCCAATGTCAAATGACTCCTAAGTAGCAGAGCTGAGAATCTCTTAGGATTAATTTTGGTTTGATACCGATACCTGTATTTTTGTGCTCCACCATGCTGCCTTCTTCCTTAAAGGGTGTGAGTGGAACAGACCTTTCAACCTCCTGAGTCTGGGCCTGGTGACAATCTTAGTCCTGTGTACAAATGTCTATGGGAGGCCCAGCCCTGGTTTTACCCATACTACTTCTTCCCTGCCGTGAAATCTAGTGTCTTATTCTCTCCTTCTATATTCATATCTTCTAATCTAGACCATTTTACAGATGAAAAATTTGAGGCTAGGGAGTTTCAGTGGCTTCCCAAGATCTCATAGTTTTTCTCATAGGAAATACCTGGAAAAGCACTCTTCTCAGATTTGCCTTTGATTCCTTGTGCATGTTCCCAGATATTCCCCCAAATGTGAACATTTTGGTGCTTAATTTCTCTATTCATAAAGTAGGACTGATAATTCTTGCCCTGCTTTTATCATTGTGAGGATCAAAGGGGAAAGTTTATATGGAAAGCATTTGAAAACCATTAAACATTATCATTGTACATTATTGTCATGATTGTTACTATTGCTATAATTATTGCTATTTCTGGGAATCTTTCTAATTTATCACTAATCAAAATAATATCATCAGGATCTCCAAATCTGTTTTTTCTTTTGAAATCAAAGATCCTACAGATGTGGCAGAGACAACTATGGTGTGTCCTGACATTCATGCTTTAAGGTCTTTAGTGTTGAGAGATCAGCACAGGTTTTCTTGGTGCTCTCTCAAATCTTATGTGATTAAAGGTACTGATGCACTAATGTAATCCTGTAATTAGATGTTATTATGCCAAAGGGTGTACTACACCCTGCCCCCATTCGAAGATGTGAGTTGACTTTTGAGAATGTGCATATTGAAGAGAGAATAGACCTCTAATTAAGTAAATAAATTTAACTCCTGGAAAATTATATTTTAATAAGACAATTCAAACCACAAAAAAATGACAATTAAAGTTGTTCTAAAAATCTCAAAGCAAGGATATTCACCATGTTAATGATGAAGCCAGGAATAGATCCACAGAGTCAAAAGCCATAGCTCATATACTCTGTGTCTGTCAGCACTGGGAGTTTAAAGTTAGATTTCAATGTGGGCTTCTGTGGATTTTATTTTGTTAAGATTTGGATGAGGGTTATGAGAAAATGTCCTACTTAATTAAAATATACCCTAAACTGTCCTGTAAGAACTGAGGTTAGGAGTGAGTAAGCTCTGGAGGGAGGGAAGCAGGGCTAGACTGGTGACCTTGTTTCCTAAAATCTTATCTTCACCTTCCCAGTCCCTCCCTCTGATCTTGCTGCCATCAGAGGAACACTGTTACCTCTTTTTCTTTTTTTTTTAACATCTTTATTGAAGTATAATTGTTTTACAATGGTGTGTTAGTTTCTGCTTTATAACAAAGTGAATCAGTTATACATATACATATGTTCCCATATCTCTTCCCTCCCTGTGCTATGCGGCTGCTTCCCACTAGCTATCTATTTTACGTTTGGTAATGTATATATGTCCATGCCACTCTCTCACTTTGTCACAGCTTACCCTTCCCCCTCCCCATATCCTCAAGTCTATTCTCTAGTAGGTCTGTGTCTTTATTTCCCTCTTACCCCTAGGTTCTTCATGATCTTTTTTTTTTCTTAGATTCCATATATATATATCTTCTTTTCAAACCCCATGTTTGAAAACCTTGTATACAAACCCCTTTGCTTGGGTCTTTTAAAAAGGGCTATGACAAAAAAAAAAAAAAAAAAGGGCTATGACAGCCTAGCATTTTTTTTTTTAACATCTTTATTGGAGTATAATTGCTTTACATTGTTGTGTTAGTTGCTGCTGTATAACAAAGTGAATCAGCTATACGTATACATTTGAAATAAACTTTATTTACTAAAGGGAGCAATGTGTTTAGGTAAAATGAGGTAGGGTTGATTTAAACAATAGATTTTTGTCAAAATGATACAGAAGTACATCAAAAATCTTGAAGATCTTCTGCCCACTTTTTAATCAGATTGGGCTATTTTTTTTTTTTTTCCATTGAATTGTATGAGTTCTTGATATATCGTTATAGTGTACACTTAAAACTAATAATATTATATGTTGATTATACCTCAATAAGAAAAAATCATGAAGCTAGAACCCATGACTAAGATTTGGGAAACATACTAGTCTGTCTACAGGCTTTTCTAAGAGGAGGCCGCTGCCACATTGTGGTTTCCTCTCACACCCATCTTTTCCTTTTCTGTGTCCCAGTCATCCTGCCCCTCTTAGATCCTCTAGTGTCCCATGCTACCTCTTGACTCAGGGATTTTGTGCGTGCTGCTCCCTCAACCTGAAAAGCTTTCTTACCACCCCTATAAACATACCTTTTGTCTGTTGTTCCCAATCAACTGTCAGATCTCAGTGGAATGGCACTTTCTGAGAGAAACCTGGCTCCACATTCTAAATTATCCCACTGTTATATGCTCTCAAATCATCCTGCACTTTTTTATTAAAAAAAAATGCTTTTTAAAATAAATTTATTTATTTATTTATTTTTGGCTGCATTGGGTCTTTGTTGCTGGGGCTTTTCTCTAGTTGCGGTGAGCAGGGGCTACTCTTCCTTGCGGTGCTTGGGCTTCTCATTGCAGTGGCCCCTCTTGTTGCGGAGCACAGGCTCAGTAGTTGTGGCACACGGACTTAATTTCTCTGCGGCATGTGGAATCTTCCCAGACCAGGGCTTGAACCCGTGTCCCCTGCTTTGGCAGGTGGATTCTTAACCACTGAGCCACCAGGGAAGCCCTCATCCTGCACTGTTTTAAATGCGTATTTTCATTTATATTAGTGTGATTATATGGTTATCTCTCTCTCCCTCTACTAAACTATGTGCTCTACAAGGTCAAGGACCACGCTTTTTCCTCATGTTGTACCCTAGGGCCTCCACAGCACACAGTAGGCATTCAGTAAATGTGTTAAATGAATGAATAGAAAGAAATGATTGCAAAAATACTTTGACTACATAAAAGCTAAATTTCCAAAGGAGATTTATGATCCCAAGAGAAATATGCCGTTCTTGCTAGTGTCATCTTCAGCTCTTTAAAAAAAATTATTATCAACATCCTTTTTTTCAGAGTGATGATGACTCATATCTGCTCAAATAAAATAACCTTCATATCTTGCCAAACTTATTGAGCAGAAGCAGTCTGTTCATTTGCTGGTAGAAACAGAGAAGGGAAAAGAGGCTATTACAGGGTTTATGGGTTCATTTTTTCCCAGTAACAGGTTCTCCCCAACATGCTAGGCAGTTCTCTGAATATAGCGAGGCAGAGACAAGAGTTCTACCGTGGATCTCTAGATCAGTATTCTGACAAGTAGAGATCAAGCTAGCTAGACTCAAGGTTCAGAAAGTACAAATTGGTTTTATAGCCCTAAACTGGATATATATGTCTTTTCCATGACTCACTCTCCTTCCTGACCTACAGAGTCACTGCAGCTTCATGTGCTCAGTTATGATTGTCTCCTTCTTGCGATTCTTCTTGGCCTCAGTTCTAGGTAATAAAAATAAATTTTTCTTTTATGTGAACGTGGTTCTGATTAGTTTTTTTTTTCTCAACATCTTTATTGGAGTCTAATTGCTTTACAATGTTGTGTTAGTTTCTGATGTATAACAAAGTGAACCAGCTATATGAATACATATATCCCTATATCCCCTCCCTCTTGCTTCTCCCTCCCACCCTCCCTATCCCACTCCTCTAGGTGGTCACAAAGTACCGAGCTCGTCTCCCTGTTCTATGCAGCTGCTTCCCACTACCTATCTATTTTCTATTTTACATTTGGGAGTGTATATATGTCAATGCTACTCTCTCACTTTGTCACAGCTTACCCTTCCCCCTCCCCATGTCCTCAAGTCCATTCTCTATGTCTGCATCTTTACTCCTGTCCTACCTCTAGGTTCATGAGAACCTTTTATTTTATTTTTTTTAGATTCCATGTATATGTGTTAGCATACAGTATTTGTTTTTCTCTTTCTGACTTACTTCACTCTGTATGACACACTCCAGGTCCATTTACCTCACTACAGACAACTCAATTTCATTTCTTTTTATGGCTGAGTAATATTCCATTGTATATATGTGCCACATCTTCTTTATCCATTCATCTGTCAGTAGACACGTAGGTTGCTTCCATGTCCTGGCTATTGTAAATAGTACTGCAATGAACATTGTGGTACATAACTCTTTTTGAATTATGGTTTTCTCAGGGTATATGCCTGGTAGTGGGATTACTGGCCATGTGTTAGTCCTATTTTTAGTTTTTTAAGGAACCTCCATACTGTTCTCCATAGTGGCTGTATCAATTTACATTCCCACCAACAGTGCAAGAGGGTTCCCTTTTCTCCACACCCTCTCCAGCATTTATTTATTTATTTATTTATTTATTTATTTCCAGTCTTCAAATATTTTTTATTGGAAGGCCATGCATTGCCTTCATTTATTGTATTTCAAATCACTATACATATACTTTTGTGAAAACACTGCCTGCATTTTCTAGTACAAAGAAACCAAAAATTGTTTCTGGAATGTAGAGAAATTTCCAACTTAAATAGCGAAAAAGTGCATCATAATTACTGCTGCACTGCAGTCATTTCTTCATTTCCCATGTTTCTTAAATAACTACCTTGTGTGATAACACACGATATAAAGACTAATTATGAAAAACAGACATTTACATATACTTCTAAAGTTTTATTGAGAATATCCTCTTGGCATTGGATAAGCAATAGGCGCAGCTGTGGTAGCAGGATATGCATATGCCTGTTGGTTCATACCATTGTGCATATTGGGAATATTACGTCCATATTGCTGAGTGCTATCATATCCATTCTGGTAAGTCCCTGTTGGATTACCAGTCCTAAAGCTGCTCTGTATACCAGCAGACACACATTACTTCCAGAGCTCCCATTGGTGTAATCTGAAACACTGTAAAACACCATTTTGAGTTTTTGCCCCCAAATCTCTCTTAAGCAGACTAGAGTCACCTGTCATAATTTTCCCTGTCTCTAAATGTATTAAATCCACCCCTTCTGCCAACAGAGTATCTGTCCCGATGGTCATCCTTCATGCCTCCTCTACCCCTGGAACGACCTGAACCTCTGTCTTCGACCAACTGAAGCAATTTGGGATTAATTGCTTGATTAGCTTCAGGAAGCACAGAGATAAGGTCACTCACTTGCTTTATGTTATCAGGTGTAAAGAAAGTGTATGCTGTGCCTGTTTTGGTACTGTGAGCAGTTCTTCCAATTCGATGAATGTAATCCTCTGAGGAGTTAGGGTAGTCATAATTGATGACAAGTTTCACATCTTCCACATCTAGCCCTCTGGAGGCCACATCTGTAGCAATCAGAATAGGAGCCTTTCCATGTTTGAATTCATTTAGAACCCAGTCACGTTCCTGTTGCCTCTTGTCACCATGGCTACCCATGACAGGCCACCCATCTATCCTCATTTTTCTAGTGAGTTCATCACATCTTCTTTTGGTTTCAACAAAAACAATGGTTTTAATCACCTTCTCACTCATGATCTCTTCCATTAAATGAATAAGCTTTTCATCCTTTTCTACATCATGACACACATCCACAATCTGAAGAATGTTGTGATTTGCACTCAGTTCTAGTGCACCGATGTTTATATGAATATAGTCTTTCAGGAAATCTTCAGCAAGCTGTCTTACTTCTTTTGGCCAAGTAGCACTCCACATTAGGGTTTGCCTATCGGGTCTTATCTAATCCACAATCTTCCTTATTTGGGATTCGAATCCCATATCAAGCATTCTGTCTGCTTCATCAAGGACAAGATAGGTGGTTCTTCTTAGATTGGTTTTCCCACATTCTAAAAAGTCAGTAAGTCTTCCAGGTGTTGCAATACAGATTTCTACATCTCTCTCCAAATAACGTATTTGTGGTCCCTTGGGAGCACAACCATAAATACAAGTGGACTTCAAGCAACATGCTCTACAGTATTCAGCAGCTACTTGCTATACCTGTTGGGCCAGTTCCCGAGTTGGTGCCAGCACCAAGCAAATAGGTCCATCACCTCTCTCTAGGAGCGGCTGGTGATTGATGTGGACAATGACAGGCATCAAATAAGACAACGCCTTCCCAGATCCAGTTTCTGCTACCCCAACCATATCCAATCCATTTAGAGCAACTGGCCATCCCTGAGCTTGAATAGCTGTGGGTTCAGTAAAGTTCTGCCTTGCAATCACGTCCATGACATTTGCAGGGAAGTTCGCTTCATAAAAGTTCAGTACTGGCTTTGGGCAGTTGTGACCTCTAACTGTAATTTCCTTGCTTCTTCTGTATGTCTCTACCTCTTGTGCTGTACACCTAGCCAAATCAGGGTGTTCTTGATAAAAATTCTTCTCAAATTTGGGCAGCTCATCAAGATTCCACTTTTTTTTAACCAATTTCTCCCCAGGGTTTCCAAACTTCTTTCCAGATAACGGCCCTGCCCTACTTCTCCAAATCGAGGGACACGAAACCCTCGACCCCAGGTGCAGTCTCGGTCACTCGAATAACCCAACATGGCGTCAATGGTTGTGGTTGGTGGGAAGTGAAGCAGAGAGAATCGAGCACTACGAGTAACCGGAGGTGGCTCCAGCGACAGCGAACTCTTGCGGGGGAGGCAGCGGAGGGATGGCGATGACAAGAGCTGGGGCTGCTGCACAAAAGTCCGGTGGAAATGAATGAGGTCTCCAGCATTTATTGTTTGTAGATTTTTTGATGATGGCCATTCTGACCTGTGTGAGGTGATACCTCATTGTGGTTTTGTTTTGCAGTTCTCTAATGATCAGTGATGTTGAGTATCCTTTCATGTGTTTGTTGGCCATCTGTATATCTTCTTTGGAGAAATGTCTGTTTAGGTCTTCTGCCCATTTTGTGTTGTTTATTTTTCTGATGTTGATCTGAATGAGCTGCTTGTCTATTTTAGAGATTAATCCTTTGTCAGTTGCTTCATTTGCAAATATTTTCTCCCATTCTGAGGGTTGTCTTTTCTCTTATTTATGGTTTCCGTTACCGTGCAAAAGCTTTTAAGTTTCATTAGGTCCCATTTGTTTATTTTTGTATTTATTTCCATTTCTCTAGGAGGTGGGTCCAAAAGGATCTTGCTGTGATTTACGTTAAAGAGTGTTCTGCCTATGTTTTCCTCTAAGAGTTTGATAGTGTCTGGCCTTACATTTAAGTCTTTAATCCATTTAAGTTTATGTTTGTGTATGGTGTTAGGGAGTGTTCTAATTTCATTCTTTTACATGTAGCTGTCCAGTTTTCCCAACACCATTTATTGAAGAGACTGCTTTTTCTCCATTGTATATACTCTTGCTCACTTTATCAAAGATAAGGTGACCATATGTGCATGGGTTTATCTCTGGACTTTCTATCCTGTTCCATTGATCTATATTTCTGTTTTTGTTCTAGTACCATACTGTCTTGATTACTGTAACTTTGTAGTATAGTCTGAAGTCAGGGAGCCTGATTCCTCCACCTCCGTTTTTCTTCCTCAAGATTGCTTTGGCTATTCAGGGTCTTTTGTGTTTCCATACAAATTGTAAAAATTTTTGTTCTAGTTCTGTGAAAAATGCCAGTGGTAATTTTATAGGGATTGCACTGAATCTGTAGATTGCTTTGGGTAGTATAGTCATTTTCACAATATTGATTCTTGGAATCCAAGAACATGGTATATTTCTCCATCTGTTTGTATCATCTTTAATTTCTTTCATTAGTGTCTTATAGTTTTTTGCATACCAGTCTTTTGACTCCTTAGGTAGGTTTATTCCTAGGAATTTAATTTTTTTTGTTACAGTGGTAAATGGAGCTGTTTCCTTAATTTCTCTTTCAGATTTTTCATCATTAGTGTATAGGAATGCAAGAGATTTCTGTGCATTAACTTTGTATCCTGCTACTCTACCAAATTCATTGATTAGCTCTAGTAGTCTTCTCATAGCATCTTTAGGATTCTATATGTATGGTATCATGTCATCTGCGAACAGTGACAGTTTTACTTCCTCTTTTCCAACTTGGATTCCTTTAATTTCTTCTTGTTCTCTGACTGCTATGGCTAAAACTTCCAAAACTATGTTGAATAATGGTGGTGAGAGTGGGCAACCTTGTCTTGTTCCTGATCTTAGGGGAAATGGTTTCAGTGTTTCCCCATTGAGAATGATGTTGGCTGTGGGTTTATCATATATGGCCATTTTTCTTTTGAGGTAGGTTCCCTCTATGCCTACTTTCTGGAGAGTTTTTATCATAAATGGGTGTTGAATTTTGTCAGAAGCTTTTTCTACATCTGTTGAGATTATCATATGTTTTTTATCCTTCAGTTTGTTAATGTGGTGTATCACATTGATTGATTTGCATATATTGAAGATTCTTTCCATTCCTGGGATAAACCCCACTAGATCATGGTGTATGAACCTTTTAATATGCTGTTGGATTCTGTTTGCTATTATTTTGTTGAGGATTTTTGCATCTATTTTAATCAGTGATATTGGACTGTAGTTTTCTTTTTTGGTGACATCTTTGTCTGCTTTTGGTATCAGGGTGATGGTGGCCTCATAAAATGATTTCAGGAGTGTTCCTCCCTCTGCTATATTTTGGAAGAGTTTGAGAAGGTTATGTGTTAGCTCTTCTCTAAATGTTTGATAGAATTTGCCTGTGAAGCCATCTCGTCCTGGGCTTTTGTTTGTTGGAAGATTTCTAATCACAGTTTCAATTTCAGTGCTTGTGATTTGTCTGTTTCTATTTCTTCCTGGTTCAGTCTTGGAAGGTTGTGGTTTTCTAAGAATTTGTCCATTTCTTCCAGGTTGTCCATATTACTGGCACATGGCTGCTTGTGGTAATCTCTCATGATCCTTTGTATTGCTGCAGTGTTAGTTGTTGCTTCTCCTTTTTCACTTCTAATTCTATTGATTTGAGTCTTCTCCCTTTTTCTCTTGATGAGTCTGGCTAATGGTTTATCAATTTTGTTTATCTTCTCAAAGAACCAGCTTTTAGTTTTATTGATCTTTGCTATCATTTCCTTCATTTCTTTTTCATTTATTTCTGCTCTGATGTTTATGATTTCTTTCCTTCTGCTAACTTTGGGGGGTTTTTTTGTTCTTCTTTCTCTAATTGCTTTAGGTGTAAGGTTAGGTTGTTTACTTGAGACGTTTCTTGTTTCTTGAGGTAGGATTGTATTGCTATAAACTTCCCTGTTAGAACTACTTTTGATGCATCCCATAGGCTTTGGCTCATCGTGTTTTCATTGTCATTTATTTCTAGGGATGTTTTGATTTCCTCTTTGATCTCTTCAGTGATCTCTTGGTTATTTAGTAGGGTATTGTTTCACCTCCATGTGTTTATATATTTTATATTTTTTTTCCTGTAATTGATATCTTGTCTCATAGCATTGTGGTCAGAAAAGATACTTGATACGAATTCAGTTTCCTTAAATTTACTGAGGCTTGATTTGTGACCCAAGATATCATCTATCCTGGAGAATGTTCCATGAGCACTTGGGAAGAAAGTGTATTCTGTTGTTTTTGGATGGAATGTCTTATAAATATCAATTAAGTCCATCTTGCTTAATGTGTCCTTTAAAGCTTGTGTTTCCTGATTTATTTTCATCTGCCATGATCTGTCCATTGGTGAAAGTGGGATGTTAAAGTCCCCTACTATTATTGTGTTACTGTCAATTTCCCCTTTTAGGGCTGTTAGCATTTGCGTTATATATTTAGGTGCTCCTATTTTGGGTGCATAAATATTTACCATTGTCATATCTTCTTCTTGGATTGATCCTTTGATCATTATGTAGTGTCCTTCTTTGTCTCTTGTAATAGTCTTTATTTTAAAGTCTATTTTGTCTGGTGTAAGAATTGCTACTCCAGCTTTCTTTTGACTTCCAGTTACATGGAATATCCTTTTTTCATCCCCTCTCCTTCAGTCTGTATGTGTCCCTAGGTCTGAAGTGGTTCTCTTGTAGACAGCATATATACAGGTCTTGTTTTCGTATCCATTCAGCCAGTGTATGTCTTTTGGCTGGAGCATTTAATCCATTTACATTTAAAGTAATTATCAATATTTATGTTTCTATTACCATTTTCTCAATTGTTTTGGGTTTGTTTTTGTATGTCTTTTCCCTCTGTTGTATTTCCTGCCTAGAGAAGTTCCTTTAGCATTTGTTGTAAAGCTGGTTTCATGGTGCTGAATTCTCTTAACTTTTGCTTGTCTGTAAAGGTTTTAATTTCTCCATCGAATCTTAATGAGATCTTTGCTGGGTAGAGTAATCTTGGTTGTAGGTTTTTCCCTTTCATCACTTTAAATATGTCCTGCCACTCCCTTCTGGCTTGCAGAGTTTCTGCTGTAACATCTGCTGTTAACCTTTTGGGGATTCCCTTGTATGTTATTTGTTGCTGTTCCCTTGATGCTTTTAATAGTTTTTCTTTGTATTTAATTTTTGATAGTTTGATTAGTATGTGTATTGGCATGTTTCTCTTTGGATTTATCCTGTATGGGACTCTCTGCACTTCCTGGACTTGATTGACTATTTCCTTTCCCATATTAGGGAAGTTTTCCACTATAATCTCTTCATGTATTTTCTCAGTCACTTTCTCTTTCTCTTCTTCTGTGACCCCTCTAATTTGAATGTTGGTGTGTTCAGTGTTGTCCCAGAGGTCTCTGAGATTTTCCTCAATTCTTTTCATTCTTTTTTCTTTATTCTGCTCCCTGGCAGTTATTTCCACCATTTTATCTTCCAGCTCACTTATCCCTTCTTCTGCCTCAATTATTCTGCCATTGATTCCTTCTAGAGTATTTTTAATTTCAGTTATTGTGTTGTTCATCATTGTTTTGCTCTTTAATTCTTGTAGATCCTTATTAAATATTTCTTGTATTTTCTCCCTTCTGTTTCCGAGATTTTGGATCATCTTTATTGCCCTTACTCTGAATTCTTTTTCAGGTAGTTTGCCTATTTCATCTTCATTTATTTGGTCTTGTAGGTTTTTACCTTGGTCCTTCTTCTGTAACATACTTTTTTTGTCATTTCATTTTTTTTTTCTTTTTTGATGGGTGGGGTTGTATTCCTGTCTTACTGGTTGTTTGGCCCGAAGCGTCCAGCACTGGAATTTGCAGGCAGTTGAATAGAGGTGGGTCTTGGTGCAGAGATAACCTCTGGGAAGCCTCACTCCAATTTATATTCCCTGGGGTCTGAGGCTCTCTGTTAGTCCAGTGGTTTGGACCCAGTGCTCCCATCACAGGAGCTTGAGCCCAACCTCCAGCCTGGGAACCAAGATCCCGCAAGCTGCATGGTGTGGCAAAAAAAAAGAAAGAAAGAAAGAAAGAAGGAGCAGTGCAATATAAAACAAGATAAAATTAGAAAGGTAAAAAAATATAATAGGAAAAATAAAAATATAATTGAAACAACCAGTTACTAGGGGTTCCTCCCATCCCCTTAGGTGTCCATGGTACCCCACCGGTGCCTGGTAGGTGCCCTAGTTGTGCGAATACACGAATTCCACATCCTCCTAGTCTGCCATCTTGACTCCGCCCCACCCTCTGATTAGTTCTTTTAAACTTTCTTTTGTTCTTGAGATGTCCTTCCTGCTGATATTCCAAAAATGAGGTTGACGTCTCTGCCTCATTCCCAGAATTACATCCCTCATTGATTTCTCTTTAATGTAACTAAAATTTCCCAAGCAAATCTCATTAAAGAGGATTGGAATAATTGGAGGGATGCTTCTTTTACTGAGGATCTGGGGTTTATATAGGGTCAGAGTCTTAGTGCATGGGAAAAAGGAATGGTAAAAAACATCTTGCAAATAATCAGTGTTTGAGCATGGATATCACCTTTTTCCTTTAATTTTTAATGTTTTTTTTTAAAGAGAAAGCTATTCAATCATACCTGTTAATGCCAATGACTAATTTAGCTTCTCAGGAAATTTATACTTTCCTTGTCCTTATAGGTCCCTATCTACCTCTAGGATATGCCTTCTCTAATTATCTGCTCCATTATTCCCTTTTTGATTGACAGTCAAATCTTCCCCTGTAAGAAATAAGGGAGAAGCTTGGATTCAACAGACATAATAAACTGGTTCCCAGTTCTGCTTTTCACACTTAGAAGCCTTGGTTACTTCTGTAAAACGGTGAATAATAATAACTACTTCAGAAAATTGTGGTGAGCATTAAATATATGTACAGTGCTCAGTGTAAAGCCCGATACTTGTAAGTGCTCAATAAGTATTAGTCTGCTTCTCTAAGCTTGTGTAGCACTGGAGTTCTGCTGTGTATTTCCATAGTTCACTCATAGCTAATTGGAAATAGAGATAGATAGCTGCTGAATCCCATGAGAGTTGTAGGCCATTTTAACAGCTCTCCTTACCTTGGGAAGTTTCTAGAATCTACTCACTTAGAGTCACTCATACAGTAGAGTCTTGAAGTCTGACAATACTATCAATGTAGTGACTAAACCTTCATGTGGTAAAATGAGCACAGATGCAATTGCAGGAAAGTCCTTTAGTCAATTTCAGAGCTGTTTTGATTAGAAAGCAACACTGCATATTGGAAAGAGCACGAGCCTTGGCATTAGACAGATCTGTATTTTAATCCTGACTCTGCTACCTAGAAAATGCTCAATAAATGGCAGCCGATGTTGTTGTAGCAAGTTTGCTTTCACTAGAGATTTGATTTAACTTGACTAAGCCAGCCTTTTCTGGGAAGGTTTCACCAGTGTTTCATTAAACATTGGCTTCTGTCTAGCCCTTTGCATATACTCACAGCCTCCTGACTTTGAATCATGATAATTCCTTCAATAGATAAATGAGTGAAACCTGTTATGTTCCCAGAACTAAGGTCAAATATGGCATTTCAAAGCCAGAGCAGCTTTTCTAGTGTCTTACTATCTTCTGCCTTTTTTTTTTTTTTTTTAAGGAGTGGAGGAGAACATGGTCAATTTAGAACTCCCTTTTCCTGTACTTTCCCTTTACACTATTTGGTAATTTAGCGTGGATGAGCTAGAAGGGAGACCTAGACATTTTCAAAGGTTTGGTTACAACTAGGATAGCTTTATCTTCCCAGAAGGTCTACAGAACATCTGAGGCAGGAGGGGTTTTTAAAGCAGTTAAAGCTAATATTACTGTGCCTCCTCGGGAGTGTGGAAAGAATAATTAGGCATGAATTATGTAAGTAGGACTGAATTAGGCACAGGGTTGGGTGCCTTAAATGAATTCTACATCCCAGGAGTCATTCATTCAACTATCACTGAGCTACTTTGTGTGGAGTGCTGGGGATACAGACATGGCCTCTCTACTCAAGAAGCTCATAGGCAAGCTCATTCAACTCTACCTGCCTCTGAGGTAGATATTTTCTTTTCCTTCCTTATAGCTGATGAAAGAGGATCTCAAAGAGGTGAAATAGTTGGTCCAAAATTACACAGGTAGTAGGTAGTTAAGCTTAGCTACAAATCCTTTTCTTTTTCCTTTAATCAATATTTGTGCTTATTATGTGTTCTTTTTAGTTATGGCATGTTAGAATGAACATGGAAGATATAGGTAGTGTATAGCTATAGCACTGTCTTCCTAGAATCCCTACTTTCTTCTTAGAAATTCTCCTTTTCCCACTCCAGCCATGTGGTTTGGAAAGGAGCTGCCTAAACCACATTTGGTTGATTCAAGCAAAAAATATTAGAGTTATTCCCCAGGATTTTTCAGGTGGAAACTAAAGAAATGAGGTAAAATTTCCAAGATATGATACATTGGACTTACTAGCCATGATGTTCTCTGACTTTGAAGTAAGTCCATCTGCAAGTTAAAACAAAAGTAAACCAAACTTAACTCATTTAAGGGGCTGATAAAACTTTGATAACAAAACCAGACAAAGATGATACTAGAAGGAAATTCTATAGGTCCATAACACTTATACGTATTAATGCAAAAATCCAAAATAAATATTTACAAATCAAATCCATCATGTACACTAAAATACAGGAGTGTGTAGACAAAATAATTTTAAAAGGTGGGATTTGTCAAAAAAATTCAAGGATATTTTAATTACTGTTAGTTTAATTTACCACATGAACAGTTTAAAGTAGCAAAACCTATATGATCATCTCAATAGATGAAAAAATACAAAATTCAATAACTATGATTAAATCTCCTAGAAAAGTGGGAATTGAAGGGAATTTCTTTAACTAGATAGAGATTATTTATTAAAACCCAAAATTGTTGTAAAAGCCTTAGAAACATTTTCCTTAAAAAGAACAAGAAAAGATGCTTGCTGCCCACGTGTCTATTCAACATTACATCTGAGGCTTTAACCCGTATATATAATATAAGAAACAGCAGTAAGAAATATAATTATATTAAAAACAGGAACAATACTATTTATTTACAGATGGTTTGATTGTCTACATAGAAATTTCAAGATAAAAATCCATAGAAAATCTACAGATTAACTATTGGAACTAATTATAGAGTCTGCTGAATACTAGATTAATATGAAAAAATTATATGTGATAAAAGTACAAAAATGTGTAGATAAAAAATATATAACAACTGCAAGATAGTGGTTATTTCAGAGACAGAAAAGGAGGAGAATGGTTTTCTAGTGAAGAGATGATTCCAAGGAAAACTTTAATATTTTCTTTGTTTTTAAGGATCTGAAGCTGGCAAAATATTAACACAAGTTAAATCTGGGTTTTTAATATTCTTAAATACTTTGTAACAAAAATTTAAAAATTCAAACAAATAAATGTTAGCTAGTATTGTAGATCTTTGAAAATAGCAGAATCAGCATTGAGGTTTAGCGACTTTTAATTTAGATTCTTTTAGTCATAAAAAGAAAAGAGTCTCATTTTTGTGGCTTAGAAACCTGGGTTCCAATTATTCCTGATGCCTTTGTCTTTAATTGTTGAAATCTACCCTTTGATTACCTGGTCAAGATCATGGATTTAGTAGTCAGAGTGCCAGGGTTGAAATCCTACCTGTATGAGTTACTAGCTGCCTGACCTCAGAAGGACAGTTACTTTTCTAAACCATAGTTTTTCATTTGTAAAGCTAAGATGATAATGGCACCTATCTCATATAGCTGTCATGAGGATAAAAATGACACATGTAAAACATTTAGTGCAACATCAGGTACACTGTAAATACATATAGATGTCAGATGTTGCTTAAACTTTTTGGACTTCTCAGGGCTATTATAAGAATTGAATGGAAGAATCTGAGTAAAACTCATAGCATAATGCCTGGCACTTACTAGTGCTTCCATAAATCTTAATTACACTGCCCCTTTTCTGTCTCCCCTACTGTTTACTCTTGAACATTTAATTAGTTTTCTAAATCTAACCAGGTACTGTGTTGAGTATCTTTGATCACATTTGACTTATGTTTTTTTCCCTAACATTTATAACTGTTTGGGGGCAAAGAATGTGTTTCTTTATTCTTTTATCATAGCTTGAATTTTGTAACTATCGCTTATAACAGAGAAAAAATTATCCATACTATTTTTTCCTGTTTCTTGACTTAGGACACATACATGGAGTGCTAAGAGTGCCTGTTTGTCCTCTGGTTGTATGTAGGAGAGATGTACTTTTTTTCCTCAGATTTCCAGAACAAGTTTATAGCATATGAAGAAATTTTTATTTATTCTGGCATTTTTTCATATGTGGGGCTGGCAGTGAGATTTCTCTTCATCTAAAAGTGAAGATGATGCTGAAATCAAAGGAGAATGCATAAGCTAAGAGTAAAGTAGGTAGCTGGGAGCAATAAGTCAGAGCGAGAGGGCTGAATAGGTCACCAGTCTGAGGAGGGTGGCCAGGAAACACTGGAAACTGCATAAGGAGAGCCAAGGAACACAGGATCTTATAAAGACATGAAGTGGCTGGTTAAAGGAGTTTGATGGGTAGGGGTCATAAAGAGGGATGGAGTTTTTCCTCTATGGCTGGATTTTCCAGATTCTTTGTGGCAGGATGCCAGACGGTTGAGTATGTTTAAACCAGGTGTATGGGTGGGTACCGCTTCTAACAAGAGGTAAATTCATTAATCTGTTGAGTATTACTATTTTAAAAGAGCAAGGCTTATGGTGACATCTTTCTTAGATTACTTCTGAAAAACAGGTAAAGATTCTCTTTGTATTTCTATAAAGGTAGTTGAGAGTAAGTTGGGCACATATTTGAGAAAGAGCATGTGATTTGCTGTCTGATTTCAAGGTGAATAATCAGGACTCTGGGGTCTGACTAACTGGAGCAGTGTGAGAAAGAAGGGGTCTCCATATACTCCCTCTAAAACAATCAGCAGCCTAGAGCAGCCCTAGTACCAGGGCTTCCAATTGCTAATCAAATGAAAGGAATGTTTTCCTAAAATTCTTCCTTCAGCTTTGAATAAAGGGAATGTATTTTGATGTACTAAATTTCATGGTATAATGAAAACAGAGCCAGTTGCTGTATTCTGATTATATAACAGGCATGATTGACAAATCCTTTGAGAAAATTGGCAAGCTAATGTTAATGCAATCTGTATTAACCTACAAGACTTACGTAGTCACTAATTTATTTTTAAATGAGTGCAAATACATTTTCCTAGGAAGGAAGCAAGGAACTTCTGACAATCTCAGTGTTACCACAGAGAGAGATGGAATAATTTGAACAGGAAGAGAGTAAACTAAAAATTCCCTTGTGTTTAAGAATTAAACACATCCCTCTCATCCCACCATAGTTAATCTAGTATTAATAAGTCTTTCCTAATAAGTGTGGGTAACTGTAGTTTTGTCCCCTAGCTCATATTTTATTATTAATTTATTCTTTCTTTAAAAAGAAAAAAATTGGAGACAATATGATATAGTATAAAAAGCAAAAGCTTTTGGAGTTCAAATCCTTTCTTTCTTAGCTATCTGAGCTTGGACTATTTTCAGTTAAACTCTCTGAGTCTCAGTTTCCTTATCTCTTAAATTGGGGTAACAGAAAAATCTTACCTTTGTAAAGCTGTGCCTTCTTAAATTGTATACCTTCGGCACCTCACTCTTAAAGAGGCACTTACCTTCACTTCCATCTGGATTAAGAACCAACTTTTTTTTTTTTTTTTACTTTTATTTATTTTGTTTATTTATTTATTTTGTCTTTCTCTTTCTGACTTACTTCACTCTGTATGACAGACTCTAGGTCCATCCACCTCATTACAAATAGCTCAATTAAGGGAATACGGTCTGCAAAACCATTCTGGAGAAATGGAAGTTCTAATCATGACAAAGACATTGATATTTAGGAGGTACGAAAAGATGGAATAAAAATATAAGACTGGAAAAAAAAAGAGAGACACTTACTTTCAGGGTTATGCATGTATAAAGTCGGCACCTGAGAGTGAATGCCTCATTAAATTTTGCACCGTTGGCACCTCATTTGCCTCACCTTGGTCCTAGACTTGCTGTCCTATATGGTTGGAATGTGATTTGTGGGCGGGGATGGGGGTAGGTAAGAAGTGGGGTGGAGAATGGTGCTAAGAGTAAAGAGGTATGCAGAAGCCATATCACAAAAGGCCTTGTAGGTGATGTTAAGAGGTTTGAATGCTATCTGAGGGTTAATAATTTTAAAAAAAGATTTCCTGAGAAGTCATTAAAAATTTTTCACAGAAGAGCAACTTATTCAGAATTTCACTTGAGAAAGATCATTTTACCTGGTGGGTGAGGAAAGAATGTTGGGGGACAAAGACCCAATCAGCGCAATTCAAGTAAGAGGTGAATACAATTCTTCAGGTGAGAGATGATGATGGACAAGATTGGCATAAAGACAATGGTATGGAGGGAAGTGGAAGTGCTTGAAATATTTAGCATGTGGAATCAACAGAACTTGGTTATGATTAGACATAGACAGTGAATTAAAAGTCGTAGAAAATGTGAACCAAGTTTTTGGCTCGGGCAACTAACTGTGTATGTTGTGGTGTCATGTCCTGAGAATAGGGAACAGTGAAGAAATAAGATTGAAGAGAAGATTATAATTTCAGTTTGAACATGTAGAATTTGAAATATCTGCAAGACATCAAGTAGAACTGGTTAGTAAATAGTTCACCCTATGGGACAGGTATTTAAAAGAGTGATCTAGGCTGCAGATACAGAATTGGGAACCATCTGTGTTTAAGCCATGAATGATATTGCCTGGTAACGGTATGTTGTTTGAAAAGAGGGCCTAGGAAAGAACCACAGTGAATGCCAGCTTTTAAAGTTTAGGTATAGGAAAAGAAGCCAGCAAAGTTTGAGAAAGTTTGTCCAGGAAGATAGGAGGAAATCTACAGAGCCTCACATAAGAAACTTTGGTAACTCCTAACCTGTGCAAAACTCACCACTATGCCCCTTCCTAGAATGCAGTATGCAGGCATCCATTTCCCTTTACTTATAGCTTTTTGCCCTCATTCTGAAATGTGAAGCCTGGCCTGCCTCAAATTCCTTTTCCTAACCTATTTCTTCCTTGCATCAGTTCCGGGCCTCTTGCTTCAGTGCCTACCTTCATCTTTTCACTATCCTTTTAGATCTGATGCTTGATCTTCTCCTTCTGGTACTGACTTTGTCCGTTATGCTTTGCTGCAATTTCCAATGTGCTCCTAGACCTCATCTAATTCTCCTATCAGGTTTGCCTTGACTCAAACAGAAGGAGATCAGACAGCTCTTTCACCAGGTGCTAGGCCCAGTGGAGGCAGCATTTCATCATTATTACTGGGAGGTCACTGGGAGGTAAGCATTGGCTTACTGCTTTCGTAGTCCCTTTGGCCGGTGCATTACAAACCTGCCTAAACAAGCCCATCCCATTGAGCTTACTTGCCTGAGGTATTTTCAATAGACAAAGTAGAGTGACAAGTGCTTAACTTACATAATAAGTTTGCATTAGATTCTATCTGAATTATATATAAAGTGGAGTGTATTATATATTGAAGAACATCAACAATTCTAAATATGCTTAAACAAAGAGAGAGAAGATAGCATATATATGAATCATTGTTTAATGAGCTTAAAATCTCTCCAAGAGGGAATCAAATTCATACAATTTCCTTAGAATGTGTTCTTTAAACTTGTATGTCAGTTGGTGGAAAATGCCATGAAAAAGACAAACTTCTGGAACTGGCCTTTTTCTGTGGAACCTTGCTCTCTAGGAAGGTCAAGCTCTAAGAAAAGTTGAAAAGGATGTTTGGCTCTGAAGCTACTGGTTTAAGTAGTAACCAAATCTGTCTTCTACACATGGCCAATTCTTTTTGAAGAGATGTAACCCAGTACGGTACACCAACCTGAGCATCAAGACAACTTAATTCTAGTTCCTGTTTTTACTGTAATCCACTGTTTGAACTTGAGGAATTTGCTTCCTCTCCTAAGACCTCAGTTTCTCTATTTATGAAATGAAGGAGTTAAAAGATTGGACTAAATTATTCCAAGAGCCTTTCTAACTAAGAATCTACCATCTTTGGTCAAAAAATGGTGCCTCACAGATCTTGATCAAAAAAAAAGATGAGTTCTTGGAAAGCCAGAATTTTTTTCTGAACAGGTTTTATTTGTTTGTTTCTTTGTTTTTGTCACATGAATGTTGAAATAGAATCTCAGAGCTAGAAGAGAATTCAGCGTACAAGAATTTTCTCTAAAATGACCTGGCCCAGTGGTTATTTGGCCTCTTTTTGGGCACATCTAGTGATAGGGAACTCACTTTTTATAGAGTCAGCTCATTTTATTACTTGCCATTGATCTGATGGCAAGTAAGTTCTTTCTTATATTAACCTGAAACCTGTCTCCCTATAGCTTCCACCTATTATTTGTGCCATCTGTCAGATGCACATACCTGATTTAAATCCCATCTTCATTACTTGCTAGATTTGTGAGAGTAGGAATATCACTTAACATCTTTGAGTTTCTATTTCCTCATCTAATAATGGATATTTTGATTCCTATATTCCATGGTACTGTGATTAATGAGATAGTGCTTTAGGTTGTCTGTACTAGGCTCTAGTTGGGAAAGACTTCATAGGGTACTTGATATTTGGCAAAGATCATGAAGGATGGATAGGAATTTCTATAGAGGAGGGTGCAATAAGGAGGAGACAGGTAGATGACAAGTTGGCCGTTTGGGGCAGAGAGAATAGCAATGAACAAAAAAAAAGGAGGCATACAAATCAAGTTCAGAAATTCTCTAGTGGTAAGGTTTGGTTAGATTTTTCAATGCCTAGGGCCAAAGAGAGAGAGTGATAGGAGATGATCCAGGAAAAATAAGCTGCAGGCAGACTGTGAAAGGACCTGTACACGATGCTACATTCAAATATGCTACTTCCAGAGGTTACTGAGGTTAAAGAAAATCATAAAGAAAGAGTGAATAGCTGAGCTAGGATTTAAATTCATGCCTTCTGAGACTATGTCTCACAGCACCATAACTTTTGAGACATTAAAAAATCATCCTTTTATTGTTATAGAATTACAGAAAAAAAATTCCTTCCTTCCGGCACTATGCACAAGAATCCAAGAAGAGCTCTGACCTAGTTCCTGAGGCCTTCCAGCAGGATAAATCACAGTGCTGTTCTGTCAGTGAAACTAGTGAATTTCTTTGCTTTCTAGGAGCCTAGGCTTATAATAGGAAAAAACATTAGGGAGAAAGAAAGGAATATTCTGCCCACTTCTCAAATAGACGTGGCTGTACACTGTAGTAGAAAGTGCTCTGACTATGTGACAACCAAGAGTTAGGTTCAAATCCTAGCTCTGCCATTTACTAGCTGTATATGTAATATATTTCTCACTCTTCCCCTGAGCCTCAGTATGTTCATCAGTAACATGGGAATTATGGTGCTTCCCTGCCTATTTTTTCTGAAATCATTATAAGGGAATTCTATTATGATTGTCAAAGCCCTTTGAAAATCATAAATTGATATTTTATTACTACTATTATCAGGAAATCACCAAAGTGAGAGGGCACCAGTACAGATCAGGATTGCCCTGACATATGCTATCTGGACTTAGGGTAAAATCAGTAAGATTTGTCTACAGTGGCTCTGACTTCTCCCCTCTGTCATTTTCCCTGTTTTTCTTTTTCTCCCACTCACTTCTTTTGGCTGAAAAGCCTAGTGTCCTGTCTTTTTCTCTTCTCTTCCCTTCCCAAATGTTCCCCGTATAAACTCTACTGGTATGTCATTGAGAAACAAGGTCCGAAGGTCAATAATGAGATCTTCTGTCTTTCATAAAGGTTCCCATTGGAACCTCATCTTTCATAGAAAAGGAAAAAGTATTATTTATTTATTTTTTCATTCAGAAATTACTTGTTCAGCACCTAAAGTATATTTTACACATGGTGAAATATTTAGAGAGATTAGACAATCAAGAAAAGTAAGAACTTGGTGGAATTCAAGGACTTCTACTTCATTTGTTGATTTGTTTGTTTGTCATTTGTTCTATCTCGTATTTATTTAAAATTATGTGCTTTAGCACCGACTATGTATTACTAGATATTGTGTTAGGCAACGTGTGAGGCAACAAGGACCCAATGGTACCATTTAGATCATCACAGATCAGGTTCATGCTGATTCTAAATGTTCTTAGTTTATTCTTAGGCATAGGTCCTAGGAATGCAACACCTTGGTGTGGTAGCAAGAGTCAAAGGAAGTGAGACAGTGTAAAAGGGTTGCCTTTTCTCCACAGCCTTGCCAATGTTTGTTATTTGTGTTCTTTTTGATGATAGCCGTGCTGACAAGTGTGAGGTGATATCTTTTATTTTTTAACATCTTTATTAAAGTATAATTGCTTTACAATGTTGTGTTAGTTTCTGCTGTATAACAAAGTGCATCAGCTATATGTATACATATATCCCCATATACCCTCCCTCTTGCATCTCCCTCCCACCCTCCTTATCCCAACCCTCTAGGTGGTCACAAAGCACCTAGCTGATCTCCCTGTGCTTTACAGCTCTTCCCACTAGCTATCTGTTTTACATTTGGTAGTGTCTATATGTCAATGCTACTCTCTCACCTCGTCCCAGCTTACTCTTTCCCCTCCCCTTATGGCCATTCTGACTGGTGTGAGGTGATACCTCACTGTAGTTTTGATTTGCATTTCTCTAATGATCAGTGATATTGAGCATCCTTTCATGTGTTTGTTGACAATCTGTATATCTTCTTTGAAGAAATGTCTATTTAGGTCTTCTGCCCATTTTTGGATTGGGTTGTTTATTTTTTTGATATTGAGCTGCTTGTGCAGCTTGTATATTTTAGAGATTAACCCATTGTCAGTTTCTTTGTTTACAAATATTTTCTCCCATTCTGAGGGTTGTCTTTTTGTTTTGTTTATGGTTTCCTTTCCTGTGCAAAAGCCTTTAAGTTTCATTAGGTCACATTTGGTTTTTTTTTTTTTTGTTTTTATTTCCATTTCTCTAAGAGGTGGGTCAAAAAGGATCTTGCTGTGATTTATGTTAGAGTGTTCTTCCTATATTTTCCTCTAAGAGTTTTATACTGTCTGGCCTTAAATTTAGGTCTTTAATCCATTTTGAGTTTATTTTTGTGTATGGTGTCAGGGAGTGTTCTAATTTCATTCTTTTACATGTAGCTGTCCAGTTTTCCCAGCACCACTTATTGAAGGGACTGTCTTTTCTCCATTGTATACTCTTACCTCCATTATCAAAAATAAGATGACCATATGTGCATGGGTTTATCTCTGGATTTTCTGTCCTGTTCCATTGATCTATATTTCTGTTTTAGTGCCAGTACCATACTGTCTTGATTACTGTAGCTTTGTATTATAGTCTGAAGTCAGGCAACCTGATTCTTCCACCTCCATTTTTCTTTCTCAAGATTGCTTTGGCTATTCTGGGTATTTTGTGTTTCCATACAAATTGTGAAATTTCTTGTTCTAGTTCTGTGAAAAATGCCATTGATAGTCTGATAGGGATTGCATTGAATCTGTAGATTGCTTTGGGTTGTATAGTCATTTTCACAATGTTGATTCTCCCAATCCAAGAACATGGTATATCTCTCCATCCTTTGTATCATCTTTAATTGCTTTCATCAGTGTCTTATAGTTTTCTGCATACAGGTCTTTTGTCTCCTTCAGTAGGTTTATTCCTAAGAATTTTATTCTTTTTGTTGCAGTGGTAAATGGGAGTGTTTCCTTAATTTTTCTTTCAGATTTTTCATCATTAGTGTATAAGGATGCAAGAGATTTCTGCGCTTTAATTTTATATTCTGCTACTGTACCACATTCATTGCCTAGCTCTAGTAGTCTTCTGGTAGCATCTTTAGGATTCTCTATGTTTAGTATCATGTCACCTTCAAACAGTGACAGTTTTACTTCTTTTCAAATTTGGATTCCTTTTTCTTTTCTGATTCCTAGCAGTGGCTAAAACTTCCAAAACTATGTTGAATAATAGTGGTGAGAGTGGGCAACCTTCTCTTGTACCTGATCTTAGAGGAAATGTTTTCAATTTTTCCTCACTGAGAACGATGTTGGCTATGAGTTTGTTATATATGGCCTTTGTTTTCTTTTTTTGCGGTAGGTTTCCTCTATGCCTACTTTCTGGAGAGTTTTTTTTATCATAAATCGGTATTGAATTTTGTCAAAAGCTTTTTCTACATCTACTGAGACGATCATATGGTTTTTATCCTTCAATTTGTTAATATGGTAGATCACATTGATTGATTTGCATATGTTGAAGAATCCTTGCATTCCTGGGATAAACCCCACTTGATCATGGTGTATGATCCTTATAATGTGCTGTTGGAATCTGTTTGCTAGTATTTTCTTGAGGATTTTTGCATGTTTATGTTTATCAGTGGTATTAGCCAGTAGTTTTCTTTTTCTGTCACATTTGTCTGGTTTTGGTATCAGGGTGGTAATGGCCTCGTAGAATGATTTTGGGAATGTTGCTCCCTCTGCTATATTTTGGAAGAATTCGAAAAGGTTAGGTGTTGGCTCTTTTCTAAGTATTTGATAGAATTTGCCTAGAAGCCATCTGGTCCTGGACTTTTGTTTGTTGGAAGGTTTTTAATCACAGTTTCCATTTCAGTGCTTGTGATTGGTCTCTTTATATTCTCTATTTCTTTCTGGTTCAGTCTCAGAGGGTTGTGCTTTTCTAAGAATCTGTCCATTTCTTCCAGGTTGTCCATATTATTGGCATATAGTTGCTTATTGTAATCTCTCTTGATCCTTTGTATTTCTGAAGTGTCACTTCTTACTTCTTTTTCATTTCTACTTCTGTTGATTTGAATCTTCTTTTTCTTCTTGATGAGGCTGGCTAATGGTTTATCAATTTTGTTTATCTTCTCAAAGAACCAACTCTTAGTTTTATTGATCTTTGTTATTGTTTCCTTCATTTCTTTTTCATTTATTTCTGATCTGATCTTTATAATTTCTTTCCTTATGCTAACTTTGTTTTTTTTTGTTTGTTTGTTTTTGTTGTTCTTCTTTCTCTAATTGCTTTAGATGTAAGGTTAGGTTGTTTACTTGAGATGTTTCTTGTTTCTTGAGGTAGGATTGTATTGCTATAAACTTCCCTCTTAGAACTGCTTTTGCTGCATCCCATAGGTATTGGGTCATCGTGTTTTCATTGTCATTTGTTTCTATGTACTTTCTGATTTCTCCTTTGATTTCTTCAGTGATCTCTTGGTTATTTAGTAACGTATTGTTTAGCTTCCATGTGTTTGCATTCTTTACTTTTTTCCCTGTAATTGATTTCTAATCTTATACCATTGTAGTCAGAAAAGATGCTTGATATGATTTCAATTTTCTTAACTTTACTGAAGCTTGATTTGTGACCCACGATATGATCTGTCTTGGAGAATGTTCCATGAACACTTGAGAAGAAAGTTTATTCTGTTGTTTTTGGGTGGAATGTCCTATAAATATCAATTAAGTCCATCTTGTTTAATGTGTCATTTAAAGCTTGTGTTTCCTTATTTATTTTCATTTTGGATGATCTTTCCATTGGTGAAATTGAGGTGTTGAAGTCCCTTACCTCTATCCCCTACTGTTTCTGTTTATTCCCCGTTTTAAGCCTGTTAGCATTTGCCTTATGTATTGAGGTCCTCCCATTTTGGGTGCATAAATATTTTCCACTGTTATATATTCTTCTTGGATTGATCCCTTTATTGTTGTGTAGTGTCCTTCTTTGTCTCTTGTAATAGTCTTTATTTTAAAGTTTATTTTGTCTGGTATGAGAATTGCTACTCCAGCTCTCTTTTGATTTCCATTTGCATGGAATATCTTTTTCCATACTTTCAGTCTGTATGTGTCCCTAGGTCTGAAGTGGGTCTCTTGTAGACAGCATACATACAGGTATTGCTTTTGTATCCATTCAGCCAGTCTATGTCTTTTGTTTGGAGCATTTAATCCATTTACATTTAAAGTAATTATCAATATGTATATTCCTATTAACATTTTCTTTATTGTTTTGGGTTTGTTTTTGTAGGTCTTTTCCTTCTCTTGTGTTTCCTGCCTAGAGAAGTTCCTTTAGCATTTGTTGTAAAGCTGGTTTCACGGTGCTGAATTCTCTTAACTTTTACTTGTCTGTAGAGGTTTTAATTTCTCCATCAAATCTGAATGAGATCCTTGCTGGGTAGAGTAATCTTGGTTGTAGGTTTTTCCCTTTCATCACTTTAAATACGTCCTGCTGCTCCTTTCTGGCTTGCAGTTTCTGTTGAAAGATCAGCTGTTAACTTTATGGGGATTCCCTTGTATGTTTTTTATTGCTTTTCCCTTGCTGCTTTTAATAGTTTTTCTTTGTATTTAATTTTTGATAGTTTGATTAATATGTGTCTTGGTATGTTTCTCCTTGGATTTATTCCATATGGGACTCTCTGGGCTTCCTCGACTTGCATGACTATTTCCTTTCCCATGTTAGGGAAGTTTTCAACTATAATCTCTTCAAGTATTTTCTTAGACCCTTTCTTTTTCTCTTCTCTTCTTCTTTGGGACCCCTATAATTCAAATGTTGGTGCATCTAATGTTGTCCCTGTGACCTCTGAGATGTTGTCAATTCTTTTCATTCTTTTTTCTTTATTGGGCTCTGTGGTAGTTATTTCCACTATTTTGTCTCCCAGTTTACTATTCCGGTCTTCTGCCTCAGTTATTCTGGATTGATTCCTTCTAGAGAATTTGTAATTTTATTGTGTTGTTCATCATTGTTTGTTTGCTCTTTAGTTCTTCTAAGTCCTTGTGAAACATTTCTTGTATTTTCTTCATTCTATTTCCAAGATTTTGGATCGTCTTTACTATCATTACTCTGAATTCTCTTTTCAGGTAGCTTGCCTATTGTCTCTTCATTTGTTTGGTCTGGTGGGTTTTTACCTTGCTTCTTCATCTGCTGCATGTTTCTCCGTCTTCTCATTTTGTTTAACTTACTGTGTCTGGGGTGTCCTTTTTGCAAGCTGCTGGTTCATAGTTCCCTTTTTTTTTTGGTGTCTGCCCCCAGTGGGTAAGTTTGGTTCAGTGAGTTTTTTACGCTTCCTGGTAGAGGGGACTGATGCCTGTGTTCTGGTGGGTTGGGATGGTTCTTGTCTTTCTGGTGGGCAGGGCCATGTCCAGTATTGTGTTTGGGGGTTTCTGTGAAGTTAGTATGATTTTAGGCAGCCTCTCTGCTAATGGGTGGGGTTGTATTTCTGTCTTGCTGGTTGTTTGGCATGGGGCATCCTGCACTGGAGCTTGCTGGCTGTTGGGTACATCTGGACCTTAGTGTTGAGACAGAGATTTTTGGGAGATCTCTTGCCAATTTATATTACACGGGACCAGGAGGTCCCTGATGGTCCAGTGTCCTGTACTCGGCTTTCCCACCTCAGAGGCTCAGCCCTGACATTAGGCCTGAGCACCAAGACCCTGTCAGCCACATGGCTCAGAAGAAAAGGGAGAAAAAAAAGAAAGAAAATAATAATAATAAATATTTTTTAATTATTAAAAGAAATTTAAATTATTAAAATAATAATTAAAAAGTAATAATAATACCAAAACAAAGAAGAGAGCAACCAAACCAATAAACAAATCTACCAATGATAACAAGTGCTAAAAACTATACTAAAATAAACATAAAAATCAGAAACATGTCAGTCGCAGACAGCAAACCCTAAGTCTACAGCTGCTCCCAAAATTCACTGCCTCAGTTTTGGGATAATTCATTTTCTGTTGAGCTATTCCACAGTTGCAGGGTACATCAAGTTGATTGTGGGGATTTAATCTGCTGCTCCTGAGGCTGCATAGAGAGATTTCCCTTTCTCTTCTTTGTTCACACAGCTCCTGGGGTTCAGCTTTGGTTTCGGCCCCACCTCTGCATGTAGGTCTCCCTCAGGCCTCTGTTCCTGCCCCAACAGGACAGGGTTAAAGTTGCAGCTGATTAGGGGGCTCTGGCTCACTCATGCCAGGGGGAGGGAAGAGTATGGTAGTTACAATTGGAATGTGGGGCGAGCCTGTGGAGGCAGAGGCCAGCGTGATGTTTCAACAGCCTGAGGTGCACCATGTGTTCTCCTGAGGAAGTTGTCCCTGGATCATGGGACCCTGTCAGTGGTGGGTTGCACAGGCTCCTAGAGGGTATGGAAAGTGACCTGTGCTTGCACACAGGATACTTGGTGGCTGCAGCAGCAACATTAGAGTTTCATGGTATCCATCTCTGGTATCTGAGCTGATAGCCACGGCTCACACCTGTCTCTGGAGCTCATTTAGGCAGTGCTCTGCCTTCTGTGGGCAGATGGGGAAGGAATCCCCTCTTATGGCACACCTTGAAACAATGCTCCCTTGCCTCTTAGACAGGTCCAGAGTTTTTCTCAGACTCCCTCCCAGCTAGCTGTGGTGCACTAGCCCCCTTCAGGCTGTGTTCTCTCAGCCAACCCCAGTCCTCTCCCTGGGATCTGACCTCTGAAGCCAGAGCCTCAGCTCCCAGCCCCCACCAACCCCGGTGGGTGAGCAGACAAGCCTGTCGGTCTGGTGAGTGCCGGTTGGCACTGATCCTCTATGTGGGAATCTCTCTGCTTTGCCCCCTGCACCCCTGTTGTTGCACTCTCCCCTGTGGCTCCAAAGCTTCCCCCCTGCCCAACTCCCGTCTCCACCAGTGAAGGGGCTTCCTAGTGTGTGGAAACATTTCCTCCTTCACAGCTCCCTCCCAGAGGTGCAGATTCTGTCCCTATTATTTTGTCTCTGTTTTTTCTTTTGCCCTTCCCAGGTGCGTGGGGATTTTCTTGCCTTTTGGGAAATCTGAGGTCTTCTGCCAGTGTTCAGTAGGTATTCTGTAAGAGTTGTTCCACATGTAGCTGTATTTTATGTATTTGTGGGGAGGAAGGTGATTTCCACGTCTTTCTCCTCTGCCATCTTGGAGGTCCCCCCAAAGTGACATCTTATTGTGGTTTTGATTTACAGTTCCCTGATGATTAGCCTTGTTGAGCATCTTTTCATGTGCCTGATGGCCATCTGCATTTCCTCTTTGGAAAAATGTCTATTCAGTTCTGCCCATTTTTAAATCAGGTTGTTTGTTTTTTGTATATTTAGTCAATATGAGCTGTTTATATGTTGGCTATTAACCCCTTATTGGTCATATCATTTGAAAATATTTTCTCCCATTCAGTAGGGTATCTTTTCATTTTGTCAATGGTTTCCTTCACTGTGCAAAAGCTTTTATGTGTAGTTAGGTCCCATTTGTTTATATTTGTTTTTATTTCCTTTACTTTAGGAGGCAAATCCAAAAAGTATTGCTGTGATTTATGTCAAAGAATGTTCTGCCCATGTTTTCCACTAGGAGTTTTATAGTATCCAGTCTTAATTTAGATCTTTAATCCATTTTGAGTTTATTTATATATATGGTATTAGAGAATGTTCCAATTTCATTCTTTTACATGTAGCTGTCCAGTTTTCCCAGTACCACTTATTGAAGAGACTTCTTTCCTCCATTGTATATTCTTGCCTCCTTTGTTGTAGATTAATTGACCATAAGTGTGTGGGTTTATTTCTGAGCTTTCTATCCTGTTCCATTTATCTATGTGTCTGTTTCTGTGCCAGTACCATACTTTCTTGATTATTGTCACTTTGTAATGTAAACTGGGATAGCCACTGCGGAAAACATTATGGAGGTTTCTCAAAAAACTAAAATAGAACTGCTGTAAAACCCAGCACTTCCACTCCTTGGTATATATCTGGAAAAAGACAAAAACACTAATTCCAAAATAGACATGCACCCCAATGTTCATAGCAGCATTATTTATAATTTCCAAGATATGGAAGCAACCAAAGTGTTCATAAAGGATAACTGGATAAAGAAGATGTGGTATATATATACAGTGGAATACTACTCAGCCATAATAAAGAATGAAAATTTGTCATTTGCAACAACATGGATGGACTTGGAGGGTGCTGTGCTAAATTAAATAAGTCAGACAGAGAAAGATAAGTACTGTATAATATCACTTATATGTGGAATCTAAAAAACACAACAAACTAGTGAATATAACATAAAAGAAGCAGACTCACAGATATAGAGAACAAACTAGTGGTTGCCAGTGGGGAGAGGGGCAACGTAGGGGAGGGAGAGTGTACAAACTACTGAGTGTAAGATAGGCTCAAGGATGTATTGTACGACATGGGGAATGTATCCAATATTTTATAATAACCATAAATGGAAAGTAACCTTTAAAAATTTTATAAAGAAAAAAAAAGTGAGACAGTCTTAGCTTTCTTACCTCCAGCTCTGTTTGAATTCCATCTATGTGAAGTTGGCATGCTACTTAACTTCCCTAACTCTGTTTTCATGGCAAGAGACATGAAGGCTTAATGTATGTTAAAGCACATGGGTCAATTCCTAGTACATAGTAGGTGCTCCACAAATGTTATTTTTTCTTTCTTCTTTCTTCCCTTTTTTATCTTCTCTTCTTGTGTATGAATATCCCTGTTTGTCCTGAAAACATAGAAAGAGTTGTGACTAGCAAGGCTGAAATATATCTGCTCCAAGAGCAGTTTTGCAGACGGTCTAAAGCAGAGCATTTGCAAAGGGGTATTTGTTGTTCGTTATAATTTCTCACACACTTTCCAGTTTACAAAGCACATTTACACACATCATCATAATTAATCCTCACAAAAACCATGCAAGGTGAAGCTTATTATCTCATTCTCTAGGTGAGGAAACTGAAGCTTACAGAGTCTTAGTGACTTTCTGAGGACATATAGACAATCAGAATTGGCTTTTGGTCTTTTAATATGCTGTCTTTTGGTCTTTATTTGTTTTGCTGTCTCACACTGAATTTTAAGCTTAAAATCTTCCACCAAGCTTTCCCATTTTCCTGGCTACAGGCATGTCTTTAAGACTACAGGGCACTGATACAACTTCCTTTTTCTTATATTCTCTCTGTGATGCATGAAACTGATGCAGTCTTTGTGGATTCAGAAGTCCAGAGATTAGTTTGGCTGTTTAGGGAACAAAACATGTAGCCCACTCCTGTTGCCTTAATTCTGACCATCATCATCTCTTACTTGGACTATTGAAATAGGCCTCCTTCTTCTCCTTGCCTTACTGTTGACCTCTCATACCCCTGAGGATATTCTTAACGCTGCAAAACTCAACTCTGCTTAGATCCTTCCATGCTTAAAACAAAGTAAAACATTGTTTCCCCATATCCTGCAGAGCTGAGGTCTGAGCAACTTGGTCTGTGTCAAGGCTCCTCAGCTCCCATCATATCCTGATAAGCATCCTGCCTTTTAGTAATACTCGTCTTACCTTAAGAGCATTGAAGATGTTTTTCCTTCCTTCTAGGAATTCCTCCTTTTCATGTCCCTTGGTGAACTCTTTTTTCTTTTGCACTTCAAAACCTGGGTAGGATTAGATGACACTCAACTAAATCATGACAGAATTCCTCCCTATGCACTGCCATAGCACTTCTTACACTGTAGAGTGATTGTCTATTTTTTATGTCTGTATGCCTTGAGTCTTTCCTTATATCCTCTGTATTCCTATTGCTGTCTCTAGTACCTGACAGTTTTTCATCATTAAGTATAATAATACCTGTAGATTTTTTGTAGATGTTTGTTATTGAGTTAAATTCATTCTCCTTTATTCCTATTTTTCTGAGAATTTCCATTATGAATGGGTGTTGAATTTTTTCAAATAATTTTCTGCGTCAATAGATATAATCATGTAACTTTTCCTGTTTAACTCATTAATATGGTGAATTACATTGATTGGCTTTTGAATACTGAATCATCCCTGAATAAATTCCATTTGGCTACAGCATATAACCAAATTCTTTTTGCATATTGCTGAATTCTTTGCTAATATTTTGTTAAGGATTTTTGAGTCTATATTTTTGAGGGATATTGGTTTGTAGCTTTTATTGTTGTATTGCCTTTGTTTTGTTTTGATATCAGTTTAAAATAATAGCTTTATAGAGTGAATTATGAAGTGTTCCCTCCTTTTCTATTTTCTGTAAGAGATTATTTAAAATTGGTATTAAATCTTATTTAAGCATTTGATAGAATTCTCCAATGAAGTCATTTGGGCCTGGAGATTTCGTTTTTAGGAATTTTAAAATTATAAATTAAATTTCTTAATAGTTATAGGGCTATTCAAGTTGTCTATTTCATACTGTGTAAGTTGTAGTAATTTGTGTTTGTCAAAGAATTGATCTATTTCAGTTAATTTGTCAATTAGAGTTGTTCATAATATTTTCTATTTTCCATTTGATATCTTTATTTCTTTGTCACTCTTGGAAAAGGTTTATCAATTTTATTGATCTTTTCAAAGAACCAGCTCTTTGTTTCATTGATTTTCTCTATTATTATTTTTCTGTTTCAATGTCATTTATTTCTGCTATTTCCTTACTTTTGCTTGCTTTGATTTAAAATTTTGTTTTTTTCTTGTTCATGAGGTCAGAGCTTAAATTACTGATTTAAGACTTTTCCTCTTTTCTAATGTGTGTATTTAGTGTTATAAAATTTCCTTTCAACATTGGTTTAGCTATGGCTCATAAATTTTGATGAGGTCTATTTTCATTTTTCATTCAGTGAAATGTATTTTTAAAAAGTTTCCCTTGAAAATTCCTCTTAGTCCCATAGATTATTTATAAATTTTTGGTTTAGTTTTTTATTTATTTGGAGATTTTCCTGTTATAGTTCTATTAATGATTTCTAGTTTAGTTCCATTGTGGTCAAAGAACACACTCAGTATGATTCCAATTCTTTTAAATTTGATAAAATTTGTTTTATAGGCCAATAGATGGTCTGTCTTTGTAGATGTTGGTAGGTACTTGACAATAATATTTATTCTACTCTTATTTGATAGAGCATTCTATAAATGTCCATTTTGTGTCCTGTTGATCGCTGGCATTGTTGAGTTCTATACTGATTTTCTATCATTGTTGTATTGTTGAAATATCCAACTGTAATTGTGGATACTTCTATTTCTCCTTTCAGTTCTATTTTTTATTCTATTCTGTTTTTTCTTTCAGTTTTTGTTTCACTTATTGCAGCTCTGTTATTTGGTGCACGGACATTTATATTTATCTTGCTATGTCTTCGTGGTAGACTGACCATTTAACATTGTATGATAATGATAATATTCCTCTCCATTTCTGGTAATTTCCTTTGCCCTGAAGTGTACTTATCTGAAATTAATATAGGTACTCCTGATTTCCTTTACATTACTGTTTGCCTGATACATCTTTTTTCCATCCTTTTTCTTTTA
Organism: Neophocaena asiaeorientalis asiaeorientalis; assembly: GCF_003031525.2. Classification (NCBI taxonomy): domain Eukaryota; kingdom Metazoa; phylum Chordata; class Mammalia; order Artiodactyla; family Phocoenidae; genus Neophocaena; species Neophocaena asiaeorientalis. Next base: position 2,223,823 of record NW_020172632.1, on the reverse strand, counting down.
ACTTGCCCATATTGTTATATTCAAAGTAAGTTTCTTATAGACACTGTATGGTTAGGTCATGTTTTCTAATCCACTCTACCAATCTCTGTCTCCACAGAGCTACTGACATTATACCAGTTAGGAGGATGAGGGACTACTCAATTTGCCAGAGTTAGTAAGAGTCCATGCCCCACCCCGCAATGTCTCTACTGAAACCACAGTTGGTAGGTGGATGGGAGGTTCATTACTACTGAGAAAGAATGAAAATATCAGCTCCTTACTGAGCCTTCTCTGATTTACCCTCGCAGTGGAGTTGGGCTACCTTGCTCAGCCTGGAGAAGATGGAAATCTAAGCTCCTCACTATGCCTTTGTTGGTATAGATGTGGTAGGTCCACAATTTTGTTCTATGGTATTTGGCTACAGTAGAGCATTTACTTTCTAAAAGTTTTCTCTGTGGTTAGGCTGCCTTTTTCCTAGTCCTTTGTCTAGAGAGAAGAGATTTTTGTTGGGTTTTGTTTGTCTGCACCTGCTGGCCTTTCAGAGGTTTCCGCTTCTCTAGCACATATTCTGACATATTGTGGCATATATGAGGCAAAAAGAAAACCCATGGAACCCACCACCATATCATTCTTTGAGTCCTGTCAATCTTCTGCTTCTTTCCCCAGTTAAGAGTGTTCTTATATTTGTTCAATGTATAATGTCTAGGATTTTTAGTTGTATTTAGCAGCAGAATTAGGGAAACATATGAATATCATCTTCCTAGAAGCAGAAGATTCTGAATAGAAATAGTGCAAATGGAGTTTGGAGGTGCTCACAGGGACAAAAAATCATTTAAACACAAGATAGCTTATTACATTTAAAAACTAGACATAGCTCTGAGATTCCTAGCTACCAAGACAGAAGTAATATACTGACTTAACATTTTTTTCCCTGTATTTGAGAAAAAAAACAGATCTGTTAAATGAGAAGGAAGTTTTCCCTAGCCCCACATTCTAGGAGGGAATATTATGTGTATTCCTTATATAAGAGAATTGTTTAAATTCATGGTTGGATATTTTTAAACTAGTATTTTGCAAAAATATTAGAATGTTTCTCATAAGTAAATATTTCTTACACTAACTGTTCATAGAAGCTGAAGGCATGACCTGTTTGGTCATGACACTTCTAATGGTAGTTAAGCTAATAAAATTCAAGTATATTGTTTTTGGGTATTTATCTTATTGTTTAGTGGTCAGAGAAATGGATAGTAAATTAGTTCCTCTTGTTGTCTTTTTCAAATACTGGATATCTTAGTTGTTTGGCATGAGTGTTTGGCAGGCTGAATTGCCAGAAATTTTCAAGTTAGTCTCTTGATTAGTGCATTGAATGAGTATAACCTGGTGTGTTATTTCATAAATATCTATAGCGCATGTTTGATATAAATATTATTTTAATACATATCTAGAACAGAATTTTCAGGTTAAATAAATGCTCATTTCCAGAAAAAATCTTTTTTTATAGAGAATGTTATGGGTGAGGTGGGATAAAAACAACATTTGTAGTGGAATAAAAATAACATTATAGAATACCTACTCCGCACCAGATATTATACTAGACGTTGTATGTATATTACTCTTAACTTTTAAAATAGCTCTGTGAAGTAAGTTTTATTATTCCCATTTTATAGATGGAGAGTCTATCTGACCAGGGGAGGTTAAATCCTTTCCTCAAGGACATACAGCTAGGATGTGTCAGATTTGGAATTCTATATCCAATCCTGTCTCCTACTCCTACCCTTATATATGGACCCTATGCTTCAGCCAATTTTCTTTATTGAAGGTGAAATTGGAAGAGAAAATGGATGTGAAATATTTGATAAGAAGGAAGTGAATGGAGGTGAAAACACACAGGGAGACTCAAATCAGTGAGTTTAGCTTCTCAGAGGCAGTGTAAATTAAAGTTATGACAAAGGAGTTTGGAAGAACTGGTTCAATGGTGACTTAATCTTTCTGTGAATTTAATTTTTACACCCTTTATTTGGTTTAGCAGGAATCATCAATTATTTGTAGTACTTAGGGGTGCTTTATGAGATGTCAAAAAAAGTTTGGGCATTTTTCGTATAAGTGTATATTGCCAACATATGTATGTGTGTGTGTACTCTAAAATGAAATTATTACTTTGATAATGGATTAGTTAAAATATAGATCTCCTGTAAGCTCAAAGATCATTGACCCAATCTCTTATTTGATCAGTAGGGAGCTGATGCTACAGGAGAATAAGTGACTTGACTAAGGTTTCATAGTGATTAACAGTAAAGCTGAGACTGGAGCTCAATCTTTCTGAATCCCAGTCCATTACTCCCTATTAAAACAATCTAATGACTTTCAGAATAATTCTATTTTTCTCAAGATAAGACTTTGCCTAATTTTAAATGTTATTTAAAATTTCCAATTCCTTATTCTTATTAGCTTAATATTTTACAGTGTTATAATTCAATCATTGTGCTTGAAATTAGGGCCTAGGAAGATACAGTTGAAAAGTACCAATTGCCTAACCTAGAAGGACCTTATACAGTATAAAGTCTACTCAACTGTGAGCTCCTAGGGGAAAGGGATATATATCAATTTTTTAGAAATGTTCAGCACTTGGCTTAGAGCCCAGTTGAATTTTGGTTGAATGACTGAATGAATGAAATTCAAATAAGTCATAACACTATTCAATGTTAGAATTGGAAAAAGACCTTTAAAAACCACCTAGTCCAACACCTTAACTTTAAATATGAGGAAACAGAAAAAATAAAAGACAGTGTATGGCATAATGCCATGCAAATTAAAAATATAATTCATTTATACATAATTTTTACCATAAAAATAAAACTGGCCTTTTTCAGGCCATATTCAGATTTCATAGTAATCTTGCACTGCACAACTCCAGGTAGTACTGCTCATCTTATAGTTGATGTGAGTGTTGCTCTCACAGATGTGTAGCTGTGCATAGTGGTGCAGTACATGAGATAGGTATTATTGCTCCTACTTTACAGATAAGGGAACAGGCCTAAACAGGAAGTTACTTATCCAAGATCAGGTGAATTATGTGTAGCAGAACCAGTATTAGACCCCTGTTTTCTTATAATTCAGTACTCTGTTCTTCTTATAGTGCTCCTGTCTGAAATATGCCATTTAATCCCCCATGCCTTACCCTATAACACATTCTAGACAACATTTAAAGCAGAGACCCAAACACGCACTGTTTATAGCTGTATTTCTGAATCTGTCTTCTTGGTTTTCAATCCTTTTCCCACTTTCCCATTTCTAGTTTTGTCTTTTCTCTATGGCTCCTGCTATATTCCAACTATAGCCTTGGCTTGCCTTCATCCTAGGTTTTCCTTCTACCTTTGGCTGCTTTCACAATTCAACCTCATTCCCTGTCACCTCCTACCTTTGTTTACTTTCACTCTGGCAAATGCCTTCATTGTCGTGGTTGGCTTTTAGACATGATATCATTTTTAATTCTAATGTAAGACTTAACAGAATTTCCCTTGTATATTCTCCTACTTTTTCTGACTTTCCTCTTCAAGTCCTCCCTGAGAATCATCTTGCCATCTAGCACAAATTCATTCCCCACATGCTGTCTCTGGGTGATTCATCCTTCCCATCACACAGGCGGGCACACCAACACCTACACACACAGGTGAATCTGCTCCAGTGATATATTTTAATTACAGATTTAGTCAGAAGTAATTAAGCCTTTCTGTAATGGGGATGGGCACCGAGTTTTAAAAATTCATGTTGTTTCATACATACCAAGTATGGTTTTTGCCACCCTGGTTTGCAGAGTAAGAAGGAGCCCCTAGTGTAGTTAGATTAATTAATAGAAAGAGAATAAACTTAATGTAGCCAGCGAAGTGCAAGAAATGGTGCTTCCCCCCTATATCTCATTCAGATGGAATGGCCATCCTGGGATTGCGGCAGGGAATGCCAGTTGCATTTTAATCACAGAGTTGATGGTTCCCTGCTACACCAGATGGAAGGGCCTTTGCAGAGCGAGTCTCACTCACCGCCTCTGTTGATTTTTTTCTCTGATGCTGGTTAACAAAACCCGACAGGAGACAAAAGTGATGAGGTTGTGTTTTGACCCCATGGATTTTATTCCCTATTCTGCTGCTTGACTTGTGAGCTCAGTCAGATCTTGACTCCTGTAAAAAAGATACTTCTTCAGGCACTTGAACAAATGAAGGAGAAAGGATGAGACTGGAGGAAAGAAGATTCTTCTTCCTCTTCCTGTAGCATTCTTGTGGTTACTTTATTGCCTACAAAGCATTTTCACTTCCATTATATCACTTAACCATTATGATAATTCAGTAACAGAGGTATTGTTATCCCCATTTTAGTGAAATAAAAAATTGAGATTATGACACTTAAGCTTTTATAGATTTAGCAGTGATAATCAGTGACTTACTAGTATTAAGGTAATAATAAAGTAAAGGAGTTATTTGTTCTCTAGCTATTCAAAAATACAGAATTATGGTTCTAGAAGCCTTCCAACACCTCATCTCACTTGATGGAAATGGAAACTAATATTCAAGCGGTGTGATGGAGGGCAGTGTGGGATATTAAAAGAGCATGGGCTTTGGAACTACTACTGGTAAAGTTTTACTTCTACATTTGTGTCCTTGGACTCTGGGGGCAAGTCCAAGTTTCACTTTCCCTATTTGTAAAATGCAAGATTGGACTGGTATAAACTGAGACCCCTTCAGCCTTGAATCCTCTCCATCCCAGAGCCCAGATTTCTCTCCATGTAGGCTAAAAGTCTTTTTTTCGTACTTCCTGTGGGTGGTAGTGGCTCATTTCGGGGAACCCAAATTCTTTAAAATGATTCTCAAGAATGTAGACTGGAAGGATGAGTCCTGAATTGAAATTAATAGAGACCAAACACTTGAGGAACTTTTAGAATGTTACCGCACAGGAAAATAGCCAGAATATTGGGAAATTACAATAATGTACACATGCGGATATGGGATTGATATGAAAATTTCATTCTCAGGCACAAAACACTACTCTACCAAATGCCTTGCCAAGCCCTGGAACAAGGTTCTGAAATAAAGAGATGAATCATTGGGAATCAGTTCCAGTGTCTTCTGCCTTCATCAAAACCATTTGATTTAGTGGTGCTTGTCCCTCAAAATCTTCTCCTTTGACTTTTTCTCCTTCAAAGAAGAATCATTTATTACCTTTTCACTATAATTAGGTGATTTGAGGGGATAAACATCAGACCTTCACAGCTGTCAAGGCCTTGATTTATAGGAAAATTATTTGTTCTAATTATACAGAATGATTCATAGCTTATGCAAATGTGTGATTTATTACTAGACCATGTCTTTTATATGTAGGCTCCATTCCCTTTAGTTTTTAGTTAAGTACTTCCTAGAAATAGTAATATTATTTAGATCAAGCTGCAGGATTATTTTCGTCCTACTCCTGACAGCCTATAATAATAATGGCATGCATTCATTCATTTGACAAAAATTCACTGAGCAATCTCTGTGAACAAAACACTGAGGATATAGAAATGACGGTCACTTTTGCTGATATAGAGAACATGGGGGAAGGGCCTATTCTACAGCATTGTAACATCCCTTATCTCATGTGAACCTCACAGCAGCCTTGTAAGGCAGATAAGGCAGCTCTTATTCTGAAAGTTTTACAGATGAGAAGACAGACTCACAGAGGGCAAGTGACCTACCCAAAGTCACTTAGTATAGGAATTACAGGAACCCACTGGAGTAATCCACAATTCCTGGCAGCCAGTGTCAGCCTGCCTGTACTCAATGTGTGTGTGTGTGTGTGTGTGTGTGTGTGTGTGTGTGTAGAGGTTGGACTGGGCATGATATCAGGGTTGGGGACTATTGTTTCCATGTGTGAAAGAATGGAAAAGTTATTAAATTTTCTCAAAATGGCTCCACAGCTTATCTACCTGACACAAAGCCTTACACTCCACTTAAGGCATATTAAGGCTGGTATTAAAATGCCAGTGTTCTTTGGGAGGGATGCACTACTTAATCTGTTACTTGTTATTCATTTATTAATTCATTCGTTTGTTCTTTCATTCAGCAAGCCTTATTAGAAACTTTCCAGTGCCTGGTCTTGAAGTAGGAGCTAGGTACCAGAAGAGGAGTGGAAGGTGGCAGTTGTTGTGGGATGTGATACAAGCATCAGTTGGACATGGTGTGTCTCTTTATGAAACCCACTGCCTATCTTCGGTATTTCCATTTATTGACATGCTAAGCCTTCTATGTTCAAGCTTCTGAGAATTACATGTAGGAAAATTATCTTTTTTTTTTTCTATTTCTGGATTGGGTATCAACTCCAAGCCTCCTTCCTTTCTTCCTCTGCTGGTGTGTACCTGTGTTACCTTACTAGACATCGAGTTCTTTGAAATCAGAGACATGTTTTCCATCTCTGTCTTCAGTGCCTGATACATAATAACTTCTCAACAAATGTCTGATCTGGGAATGACAGAATGCATTAACACACTGTTAAAGTTACCTTCACTTCTTTCTCTTAAAGCTTCCACCATTCTGGCCCTGACTTAATTCTTCTTTGTTCTCCAGAGTCAAAGAAGGTGTACTCAGACTTAGAATCTCTTCTTCAATCCAAAAATAACAAAAAATCTTCCTCTCTTATTTGTAAACCTTGCCAAAGGTCCCAACTCTTACCCTGTGACTTTCTGAGAGCTAAAGAAGGAATATAAAGGAGTATATTAATGTGAACATAGTGTAACCTTGGACAAGTCACTTAGCTTCCCTGAGACTTAGTTTCTTTCTCTGTAAAATAGTAAAAATCTCTACTTCTTGGTTTGTATTTGTAACCAAATGGGAGACTATATTGCCAACTTCTATTTCAAAATTCACCCCAGGGATCAGCTCTTCCAGGAAGTTTTCTCTGACTCCTACCCTCCAGCTGTCTTGGTTGCCTTCTCATTTTTTCAGTTACCTGGTTTCCCTCTGTTAGATACTTACAGCATTCATTCTCTGATTTAATTTGTCTTTACAAAGAGAGAACAATTAATTCTGCCTGTGAAGATATCAGGTAGATGAAAGAACATTAGAAGATATAGAAGATGGCCAAAGCACATTCTCTGTGCTCAGAGACTACTGAGGCCTCATATAATCATAGGGTGGATGTGGGGGGAAGGGGTGACAAATGGGAGAACAGCAGGAAATATCCCAGAAATACAGATTACATAGAGTTTCAAACTCCATATTAAGTAGTTGATCTTGACCCAGTAAGTGATGAGAACATATTAAAGAGTTTTAAGCAGAGGAATGACATATCTTTTTTTGTGTTTTATAATTCATTCTAGCATTGGTGTGAAGGGTGGTTTGGAGTAGGGCAAAACTGGAGGCAGAAACATCATTTAGTCCAGATGGAAGGTAGACTAGAACGATATCAGTTGGGATGGAAGAAATGGATTCTACTTTGAGTTGGAAGCATAATCAGACAAAAGATTTGGCTGAAGAGAAATTGAACATGATTTTAGAGTGAGGTGAAAGAACCAATGGAGGGAATATGATTGAAAATGTATGAGGGAGAGGGTATAATAGATGGAGGATGTCCCAGGAAAGACTGGAAGGATTGGAATCCAGAACGTAGGGTGAAGGGCTAGTATTGGGCAAAGGGAGAAAAGGAAGAGAAAGATGTGATTTAAAAAAATTTGTTTCCTATTACAATAAGAGGTTATGTCTATGGGTCTCAGCATTTTTTGTACTATGTTGTTCAGCCACCCCTCTGAATTGTTTCAAAAGACAGTGTCCAGGTTCACCAATGGGTGACATCATCTTTTTCATTCATTCAACAATAGTCTTTGAACACCCACTCTGTGCCGATCTCCACGCTGGGCACTGAGGGTATAGCAGTGAATCAGACCCAATCTCTAGTCCTAAGAAGCTCCTGGTCTATAAAGGAAGACTGTTATATAAATAAGTCAGTGTACTAAAATGTTACAAATGCTTTAACAAAACTCAGAAATAACTATTCCTACCTGAGTTGAGGGGTAGGATAGACAAATAGCTTCATAAAAGGTAGATGTACTAGAGCTGAATTTTGAAAGTGTGACTGCCTTGACTTTTACTAGTTTAGGGTAGTGTGTTTGGCAGAATTCTAAGATGCTCCCCATGACTCTTTATATCCTCCCATGATGTACATGTCCTGGATAATTGAGTGTAGTTGGAATCTGTGAATATGATTAGAAATCACTCTCCCTGACTATGTTAGGTTATATTGCAAAATGGATTTTGCAAACGTCATTAAGTTCCCAAATCAGTTGACCTTAAAATAGGAAAATTATCTGAATGGGCCTGACCTAATTACATGAGCTTTTAAACTTAGGTATAGAGGTGAGAGATGGAAAAAGTCAGAGATTCTAAGTACCATGAGAAGGATTTGGCATGCTGTTATTGACTTGAAGATGGAGGGGTGCATGTGGCAAGAAATGTGGGTGGCCTCTAGAACAGCCCCCAGCTGGCACCCAGCAAGGAAAATAGGTACCTCAGTTCTGTAACCAGAAGGAACTGAATTTTGCCAATAACAAGAATGAGCTTGAAAGCAGATTTTCCCCGAAAGCTTCCAGCCCAGCTTAATTTCAGCCTTGTGATATTCTGAGCAGAGAATCCAGCCATGCCATGCCATGCTTCAGACATACAGAACTGTGAACTAATAAATGAGTGTTGTTTAAAGCTGCTAAGTTTGTGGTAATTTGTTACACAGCAATGGAAAACTAATACAGATGGCTTTGCAACTGAGTCTGCGCTAGTGAGACCTGAAGTGTTTTTTTGTAGAGCAAACTTGGAATTGGGCAGATTTACTGAATGGTTTATTCTTTCCTTGAAGGTTATTTTTGTTATATAAGTAACCTCTTTTCTCCTCAAAATGTTTGAGCCAAATATTTCTACTTTATTGTGGCCACCAAATTAAACTATTCCTTTGAAAACCTCCTTTTGAAATAATAATTACACAATTTGAAGATGTTGTTCACTTTTACTCTTATTGCTTTTTGTAAGCTCCCAAAACTATATGTTGAATGAATAAATGAATGATCCCATCAAACATTTCTGAAAGATCTGAAATAATAGTGATTAATTCCTCCAGCTATATGGAGAACTACAACTACCTGTGCAAGACTTTATATAAAGTCAATTTAGAGCTTTGACTGGGATTACCTCATCTGTACTATTTCCCATGTAGGACTCAATACTTTGCCTAACCGTGAAATAGTGTTCCTAGGGGTTCTGTGCTTGGCCCTCTGTTTTTCTCACTTTATCTCTTTTCCTGAGTGTCTTTATCTAATGTCATGTCTTTAAAGGCCATAAACCGATGACTTTCAAAATTCTTTCTGTAACTTCAGATCAGAGCCTGGATAGAACCAGTATTTAAATAGAGATCTTAGATTTTCCCAAACTAGTCTCTTCTCCCTTGATTATTCCCTCCAGAGAGTCCTATATTGAGAAGGGGTTTCTAGCCAAGAAAAAAAGGAAGCATTTTCTTATGTCAAACATTTTAAATTTGAAACCAAATGTATTACTGAAAGATGATTTCTCCAGGAAAGTTTTCACGTGTGTAGGTCTCGCTGGCAGCCAGGTGAGGTGACCAGTCTGCCTGGAGCAGATTCCACAGAGTTGCCTATAATTTGCATTCCGAAATTATTCTGAGGTGCCCCTCCGTATCTGAAGTAAAATTTAGATTTGGACACTCAAGGAAGGAGTGCAAAAAACCCAAGAGGGACAGTTTGATAATAGATGATACTGGAGTAGTGAATAATGAGGCAGACACTGTCTATAGGAATTTCAACCATGTAAATACCAAACAGAGAGGGACTGGCCCTCTGGGAATGAGTAGGTGAAGCCAGATAAATCCAGAAATAATGTGTAGGTTGATTTATCAAGGAATATAACCATATAACCTGCCGCACCTGTGTCTATTGGTCTATGGCAGCAACTCCTTCTAAATTTAGTGGCTACCTCCCAGAAAAGTTCTCTGTGAATCCTACACCAATATCAGTCTCCTGTCCACCAGAGAACACAGTTACTTCCCACAATGTCGCATCACATCTTTTCCAGAAAGTGTGGGCACTTCCTGCCCTGTGCACAACTATTGAGGGAATATGTGTACACATTCTGAGATGGCGAGGCATGGTCCAGTTTCTACTAGTGAATATAGCCTTAAGTATTCCACATTTTAAATACCTCATCTTAATAAAATAATTCCCTCCATCTTATATGACCTAATTTTATCCCAAATATCACTGCTGCTCCTCCTCCATATCAAAAACCGTCCCTCAATGATAAATATCTTCCATTAAAAATACCCTTATGTAACACAGTATTTCAGAGAATGGGCTTTGAAGTCAGGCAGGACTAGGTTTAAATTCTGCCTCAGCCACTTATAGATACATAACTTTAGGCATCTTGTTTCCTCAATATAAGCCTCAGTTTTCTAATCTTTAAAATGGAGACAATACATATTACCAGGCTTATAGTAAGTATTCATTTAAATTATATATGTATATATGTATCACATTTAATATAATAACATACCTATTGAAGGACTTCAATAAATTCCAGTTTTAAATTATTTTATAAATATTATCTTTCATTTTAACAATCCTCATTATAAATATTGAGCAATCTTATATATTCTCATATCAAATACCCTAGTTTGACCTCAGATATTATTCCTGTCTCTTAACTATTAACCATATATTCAAAATTACCTTAAATTTACCTAATTTTAAATCCCCATGTGTTTTATCTTCCATCTTACATGTTCCAACCAAAATACATCTTAAATAGCATGCATTTTAATTGTCCTACTTTAGTCTTAAATATGTTCTACTTCAAATCCCCATTTCAGTTTAAATAACCTTCACCATAAATACCATTTGTAGAGGACATCTACTGTTTTCGTTTCCTAGCATTCTTTCCTCCCTTCTTGTAATGATTCATCTTACCTTTGGATAAGGTATGCCTTGTGATTCTGATGGAGTTTTAAATTGTGATTTTCCATCCCTCCCATCACAGAGGCTGCCACTTGACCCTGGCCTCACCTATCATGATCCCCCATCCACTTCGCCACAGTGATAAGTTCAGGGGTGAGCAAGTGACACATGCTGGAGGGACCAGTAGGGACTTTTTGTTCTGAAGCCGGGAAGGAGAGGTCTCTCTTTCTCTTTGAAGTATAAGCCATAAAGGATAGAAACCTGGAGCTGCTGACAGTTATATCTCCTTTGTCATGAATGAGACTGAGAACATGAGTCCAACATAGAGATAGAATCTGAAATGAAAGGAAGAGAGAGAGAGTTTTGAGGGCATTGTTTGTGTCTATGATCTAGTTCTGCAACTTGTTCTCCCTAATTTTAAGAGCCAATAAATATTCTTATTTTAAAAGCTGGTAGCTGGGGACTTCCCTGGTGGTGCAGTGGATATGAATCTGCCTGCCAGTGCAGGGGGCACGGGTTCAATCCCTGGTCCAGGAAGATCCCACATACTGCAGAGCAACTAAGCCTGTGGGCCACAACTACTGAACCTGCGCTCTAGAGCCCACGTGCCCCAACTACTGACGCCCTGGGTGCCTAGAACCCATGCTCTGCAACAAGAGAAGCCACCGCAAGGAGAAGCCTGTGCAGTGCAACAAAGAGTAGCCCTCGCTTGCCACAGATAGAGAAAGCCTGTGTGCAGCAATGAAGATCTAATGCAGCCAAAAAAATAAAATAAAAATTAAATCAAAAAAAAAATAAAAGCTGGTAGCTGGCCTTCAGTCATGTGTAATGAGAATAATACACATGTATAAATCTTAAAGATATTTTCTAAACTTAGGTCTCTTATCTGAGGTTTTCTTCTGGACTCAACCTTAAGACATTATGCTAATGGTGAAGATTATTTTAAACTAAAATCATGATTTTAGAGCATATTTAAAGGAATTCTTAGCTGTGTCAGTTGGAAACAGAGTTGGGATTATAACAGAACATTGTTTCTGAGTTTCAGACTCCAGGTGTAGTCATATTTAGGGACATATAGATTCAGGAATATCTGATATTGCACCTGTTGTGAATATAAGCCAGAATGTCAGGCAGCCTGCATTCCAGGACCAGCTTTATTCCCAATTTGCTGTGGGATCTTGAACAAGTGCTTTCCCTCCAAGGGTTTCAATTTCAAAATAAAGTAGTTGGACTTGATTTTCTCTTCCAGCCCTAACAGACTGAGTTTTTGAGGCCTAGATTGGTTCCTAGGCAAAAAGGTAGCTATATCAACAATATTACCTGGCAGAGCGTGCATTGACGCAATCTGAGTTGACTTAAAATCTAATAAGATAGGGCTTCCCTGGTGGCGCAGTGGTTGAGAGTCTGCCTGCCGATGCAGGGGACACGGGTTCGTGCCCCGGTCTGGGAAGATGCCACGTGCCGCGGAGCGGCTGGGCCCGTGAGCCATGGCCGCTGAGCCTGTGCGTCTGGATCTTGTGCTCCACAATGGGAGAGGCCACAACAGTGAGAGGCCCGTGTACCGCAAAAAAAAAAAAAAAAAAAAATCTAATAAGATAAAAGTTTTGAAGTATATTGTCTCAAAAGATTTTTTTACATATACATCTTAAAAGTTGTATAAAATAAATCATACCATTAACCACATTCCAATGTACAGTCTTGCTCATAAGAAAAATGACTTTGTAAACTTCAATATATTCTCAAATAAATTGGCTATTCATAAATTATATATACACATATACATGCATATACATACACATATGCATGCATATATATATACATGTATGTATATATGCATATGCATGTATGTGTGTGTGTGAGAGAGAGAGAGAGATGCATTCAGGCTGATATTTCATTTTGCTCCAAGTAGAATTTGTGACTACTTCCATAAACCCCCAAGAATCACCTATTTGTGAATGCCCCATGTTTTTGCACATGACGTTACCTCTGCTTGAAATAGTCGTCCCACTTTCAACCCCCAGCAACTCTATTATTGAGTTTTTCATATTACATTGTAATGCTGTGTATAATCCTACTTTTTCTACTAAATCATGAGCTCTTTGAGAGAAGGATTATGTTTACTCTATCTCTTAGGCCCAGTTAGAAGCCTGGCAAAGAATATTTGCTCGGTGAATAAGTGTTAACTACCTTTAAATTTAAGCAAGCCACTCCTGGTCTCCTGTAGTTGAGTCTTGTCCATATGCAGTTCCACTGAGAAAGATCACGTTATGTTAGATAGAAGTCCATGGTTGGAGGGAGGGCTTCAGAGACCCAGAGTTGGGTATCAGAGTCTAAGCAAGACCTTTGCTCCTCCAATTCAACAGTCTTCCCAGGATTCTCTGTAAGAAGGAAGCTTCTTCCAAGCATCTGATACAGGGATAGGAGTATGCTGCTCCAGGGACAATTTCATTCTCCCTATGCAGTGATGCCTCTTATAGTAAAAATGAAAGTGTACAGCATGGCTCTGGACACATAGTAGGCATTCAATTAATGAAAATGCATTTCTTCTTATTATTGATTTGTGTAACTACCCCAATCTGCTGTTAGATTATGAATTCTTGAAGGATAATGGTAGTTTCTTATAATTTTTTGTGCTTCCCACAGATTCATATTCAAGCAAATTTATTGAATACATTTTATGTGCCAGTCACCATGTCAAGTATTTGCTTATTTATTATCTCATCCAATCCTCTTGACAAATATCTGAAGTACATTTTTTCATTTTATTTTTTGATGAGCAGACTTAAGCTTAGATATATCAAGTAATTGGTTCCAGATAACACAGCTACTTAGTGGTAGTGTTCACCCTGTCCTTAAAGTGATGTTCTTCCCAGTGACATAATACCAATACCTAACCAAGTGCAGTGGGCATTTTATGCTTTCATAATTGTTGTGAAAGAATTAGAATCGATCTTTTGCCGAAAATGATAAATACTTGTTAATGTGCTATACAATTTTGTTTGAGCTTTAAAATTTGTGTAAATTGATGTGGAGAGACTTACAGAATATAAAAAGTAAAACCAGGTGATATGTGTGTATAATACGATTTTATTTTTTAAATACATACATATGTACAGGAATATCTAGGAAAAATATGGAGGAATACGTATTGAAGTTTTAACAATTTTTATGAAATGTAGGATTACCAGTGATTTTTATCTTCTCTGTGCTATATGTTTCCTCTCTTTTTCCAAGCATATTTTATGTACTGAGTATTATTAGTATAATAACAAATTTAAAGTTTAAAATAATTATAGCCAAGAAGTGAACCATTTACTCCATGGATAGTCATAACGACATAAATTCTAGGGATTGATGGAACAGATTTTTTACAAAATCTGAATACTGCAAAATGTACAATGGGGATGTAGAAAATACTGGATTTGCATGTCCTTTCCAATCACTTGACAAACCAGAATATTTCTAAAGAAAGTGTTGACATGATAGTGAACATGTATGACCTAATATGCTTTTAAAAACAGCACACCAACATTTGTCTTTCCATTGACACATTTGAAAACGTGTCAAAATCTAATTTTGATTAGAGAAAAGAGTGTGACACATCTAGATTATAAATGCAAATCCCAGTAGATATTTGAGTTCATCTAATCAAATATGTTATTTTTAATTGCCATGGAACAAGATGATCTTGTGCAAATGAGGCATTGAGTTAATGACAGAACTTTATATTTACATAGAGATTTTCTATGAGCTTAACATACTTCATGAATTAAAAGAAGTTCTATGTCGGTGCAATTACTTTGGAAAACTCTTTGACAGTGTCTTCTAAAGCTGAGTGCATACCTTGTGACCTAGAAATTACACTCCTAGCATATACTCAACAGAAATGTATATTTATGTTTACCAAAAGACATGTTCATAGCTGCACTATTTATTACAGTCTCAAGCTGGAAAATACCCAAATGTCCATCAACAATAGAATAGGTATAGAATGGATAAATTATATTATTATCATGTCATAATGGAATGTTATGCAGCAATGAGAATGAATTATCTACACCTACAGGTAACAATATGGATAAATCTCACAAACATACAGTTGAGTGAAAACAGCCAATACAAAAGAGTCCAAACTGTATGATTGCATTTGTACGTTGTGCAACAGCATGCAAAACTAAACTATGCATTAGACATCACAGCAGTGGTTACCCTTGGTATGGTTGGTAATGTAAAGAGAGCATGAGTGGAGGATATGTAAGGTGTTAGTAACATTCTGTTTTTGGATATGAGTGCTAGTTTCACAAATGTGCTCAGATTATGAAAATAATTCATTGAGCTTAAACTTATATGTATTTTTCTATGTGCATATTATAATATAACGTACCTTAAAATATAAGTTTACTGATATAGATTTAGACATCTTCTAACTCTCCTCTTCTAGACTTGAGGTGTTGTCCATGCACCTAAAGTTACTATCATTAATTTAATTCATTTATTCTAAATTGTATACTGTGTACTTACTCTATATCAGGTCTGTGTAGGGTCTGCTGATATGCAAAGGAAGGAAAGGAAAGGAAAGGAAAGGAAAAAGGAAAGGGAAGGGAAAGAAAAGGAAAAAAGAAAAGGGGCTGAGACCTGAGGCTTGGGCTTTGGAGGTCAGATCCCAGGGAGAGGACTGGGGTTGGCTGTGTGAACACAGCCTGAAGGGGGCTAGTATGCCACAGCTAGCTGGGAGGGAGTCTGAAAAAAAGTCTGGACCTGCCTAAGAGGCAAGAGACCATTGTTTCCAGCCCAAGAGGCAAGAGACCATTGTTTCCAGGTGTGCGAGGAGAGGGGATTCAGAGCACTGACTAAACGAGCTCCAGAGATGGGCATGAGCCACGGGTATCAGCAGGGACACCAGAGATGGGCATAAAACGCTAAGGCTGCTGCTTAAGCCACCGAAAAGCCTGTGGGCAAGCACAGGTCACTATCCACACCTCCCCTCCTGGGAGCCTGTGCAACCCAGCACTGCCAGGGTCACATGATCCAGGGATAATTTCCCCAGGAAAACACAGGGCATGCCCCAGGCTATTGCAACATCACACAGGCCTCTGCCGCCACAGGCTCACCCACATTCTGTACCCCTCCCTCCCACCGGCCTGAGTGAGCCAGAGCCCCCTAATCAGCTGCTACTTTAACACCATCCTGTCTGGGCGGGGAACAAATGCCCTCTACACACAGAGGTGGGCCAGATCCAAAGCTGAACCCCAGGACCTGTGAGAACCAAGAAGAGAAAGAGGAATTTCTCCCAGCAGCCACAGGAGCAGTGGATTAAATCTCCACAATCAACTTGATGTACCCTGCATCTGTGGAAAACCTGAATAGACAACGAATCATCCCAAAATTGAGGCGGTGGACTTTGGGAGCAACTGTAGACTTGGGGTTTGCTTTCTGCATCTAATTTGTTTCTGGTTTTGTGTTTATCTTAGTTTAGTATTTAGAGCTTATTATCATTGGTAGATTTGTGTTTTGATTTGGTTGCACTCTTCCCGTTTTTTTTTATATGAATAAATATTTTTCTCTTTTTGTGAGTGTGTATGTGTATGCTTCTTTGTGTGATTTTGTCTGTATAGCTTTGCTTTTACCATTTGTCCTAGGGTTCTGTCTGCCCATTATTTGTTTATTTTTTATAGTATAGTTTTCAGCGCTTGTTTTCATTGGTGGATTTGTTTTTTGGTTTGGTTGCTCTCTTCTTTCCTTCTTCCTATATTTTTTATTACTTTTTAATTTTTTTATATTTAATAATTTTAAAAATTGTTTTAATTATTTTATTTTATTTTTTCTTTCTGTCTTTCTTTTTTTTTTCTCCCTTTCCTTCTGAGCCGTGTAGCTGACAGGGTTTGGTGCTCCAGCCAGGTGTCAGGCCTGAGCTTCTGCGGTGGGAGAGCTGAGTTCAGGGTATTGGACCACCAGAGACCTCCCAAACCCATGTAATATCAAATGGTGAAAGCTCTCCCAGAGATCTCTATCTCAATGCTAAGACCCAGCTCCAACCAATGACCAGCAAGCTACAGTGCTGGACACCCTATGCCAAACAACTAGCAAGACAGGAACAAAACCCCACCCATTCGCAGAAAGGCTGCCTAAAGTTAATAAGGTTACAGACACTCCAAAACACACCACTGGATGTGGTCATGCCCACAAGAAAGATAAGATCCAGCCACATCCATCAGAACACAGGCTTCAGTCCCCTCCACCAGGAAGCCTACACAACACACTGAACCAACCTAACCCACTGGGAGCAGACACCAAAAACAACGGGAACTAAGAACCTGCAGCCTGCAAAATGGAGACCCCAAACAGAGTAAGTTAAGCTAAATGAGAAGACAGAGAAATATGCAGCAAATGAAGAAGCAAGGTAAAAACCCGCCAGACCAAATGAATGAAGAGGAAATAGGCAGCCTACGTAAAAAAGAATTCAGAGTAACTATAGTAAAGATTATCCAAAATCTTGTAAATAGAATGGCGAAAATACAAGATACGTTTAAAAAGGATGTAGAAGAACTAAACAACAAACAAACAATGATGACAACAAAATAAATGAAATTAAAAATAGTCTAGAAGGAATCAATAGCAGAATAACTGAGATAGAAGTATGGAAAAGTGACCTGGAAGACAAAATAGTTGAAATAACTACCGCAGAGCAGAATAAAGAAAAAAAGAATGAAAAGAATTGACGACAGTCTCAGAGACCTCTGGGATGACATTAAATGCCCCAACATTTGAATTATATGGTCCCAGAAGAAGAAGAGAAAAAAAACGGACTGAGAAAATATTTCAAGAGAATATAGTTGAAAAATTCCCTAATATGGGAAAGGAAATAGTCACCCAAGTCCAGGAAGCACAGAGAGTCCCATACAGCATAAATCCAAGGAGAAACACACCAAGACACATATTAATCAAACTATCAAAAGTTAAGTACAAATAAAATATATTAAAAGCAGCAAGGGAAAAGCAACAAGTAACATACAAGGGAATCCCCATAAGGCTAACAGTTCTAAAGTGATGAAAGGGAAAACCTACCACCAAGATTACTCTACCCACCAAGGATCTCATTCAGATTCACCAAAGAAATTAAAACCTTTACAGAAAAGCAAAAGCCAAGAGAATTCAGCACCACCAAACTAGCTTTACAACAAATGCTAAAGGATTTCTCTAGGCAGGAAACACAGAGAAGGATAAGACCTACAGTAACAAACCACGAACAATTTAGAAAATGGCAAATGGAACATACATATCAATAATAACCTTAAATGTAAATGGATTAAATGTCCCAACGAAAAGACACATGCTCTCTGAATGGATACAAAAACAATACCTGTATATATGCTGTCTACAAGAGACGCACTTCAGACCTAGGGACACATACAGACTGAAAGTGAGGGGATGAAAAAAGATATTCCATGCAAGTAGAAATCGGAACAAAGCTGGAGTAGCAGTTCTCATATCAGACAAAATAGACTTTAAAATAGAGACTAGTACAAGAGACAAAGAAGGACATTACATAATGATCAAGGGATCAATCCAAGAAGAAGATATAACAATTGGATTTATTTATGCACCCAACATAGGAGCACCTCATTACAAAAGGCACATGCTAACAGCCCTAAAAGGGGAAAATGACAGTAACACAATAATAGTATGGGACTTTAACACCCCACTTTCACCAATGGGCAGATCATCCAAAATGAAAATAAATAAGGAAACACAAGCTTTAAATGATACATTAAACAAGATGGACTTAATTGATATTTACACTACCTTCCATCCAAAAACAACATAATACACTTTCTTCTCAAGTGCTCATGGAACATTCTGCAGGATAGATCATATCTTGGGTCCCAAATCAAGCCTTGGTAAATTTAAGAAAATTGAAATCATATCAAGTATCTGTTATGACCACAACACTATGAGACTAGATACCTATTACAGGAAAAAAATCTGTAAAAAGTGCAAACACATGGAGACTAAACAATACACTACTAAATAACCAAGAGATCACTAAAGAAATCAAAGAGGAAATTAAAAAATACCTAGAAACTAATGACAATGAAAACACGATGACCCAAAACCTGTGGGATGCAGCAAGAGCAGTTCTAAGAGTGAAGTTTATAGCAATACAATCCTACCTCAAGAAACAAGAAACATCTCAAAAAAACAACCTAACCTTACGCCTAAAGCAATTAGATAAGAAGAACAAAAAAAACCCAAAGTTAGCAGAAGGAAAGAAATCATAAACGTCAGAGCAGAAATAAATGAAAAAGAAATGAAAGAAATAATATCAAAGATCAATAAAACTAAACGCTGGTTCTTTGAGAAGATAAAATTGATAAACCATTAGCCAGACTCATCAAGAAAAAAAGGGAGAAGACTCAAGTCAACAGAATTAGAAAGGAAAAAGGAGAACAACTGACACTACAGAAACACAAAGGATCATGAGAGATTACTACAAGCAAATATATGCCAATAAAATGGACAAACTGGAAGAAATGGACAAATTCTTAGAAAAGCACAACCTCCCAAGACTGAACCAGGAAGAAATAGAAACAGACCAATTACAAGCACTGAAATTGAAACTGTGATTAGAAATCTTCCAACAAACAAAAGCCCAGGACCAGATGGCTTCACAGGCGAATTCTATCAAACATTTAGAGAAGAGCTAACACCTATCCTTTTCAAAATCTAGCAAAGGTGGAACACTCCCAAAGTCATTCTATGAGGCCACCATCACCCTGATACCAAAACCATACGAAGCCGTCACAAAAACAGAAAACTACAGGCCAATATCACTGATGAACATAGATGCAAAAATCCTCAACAAAACACTAGCAAACAGAATCCAACAGCACATTAAAAGGATGATACACCATGATCAAATGAGCTTTATCCCAGAAATGCAAGGATTCTTCAATATACGCAAATCAATTAATGTGATATACCATATTAACAAATTGAAGGAGAAAAACCATATGATCATCTCAATAGATGCAGGAAAAGCTTTTGACAAAATTCAACACCCATTTATGATTAAAAACCCTCCAGAAAGTAGGCATAGAGGGAACTTACCTCAGCATAATAAAGGCCATACATGACAAACCCACAGCCAACATCGTTCTCAAGGGGAAAAACTGAAATCATTTCCTCTAAAATCAGTAACAAGACAAGGTTGCCCACTCTCACCACTATTATTCAACATAGTTTTGAAAGTTTTAGCCACAGCAATCACAAAACAAAAAGAAATAAAAGCAATCCAAATCGGAATAGAAGAAGTAAAACTGTCACTGTTTGCAGAGGATGTGATAATATACATAGAGAGTGCTAAGGACGCTACCAGAAAACTAATAGAGTTAATCAATGAATGTGGTAAAGTAGCAGCATACAAAATTAATGCACAGAAATTTCTTGCATTCCTATACACTAATGAAGAAATATCTGAAGGAGAAATTAAGGAAACACTCCCATTTACCATTGCAACAAAAAAAATAATGTACCTAAGATTAACCTACCTAAGGAGACGAAAGACCTGTATGCAGAAAACTATAAGACACTGATGAAAGAAATTAAAGATTATACAAGCAGGTGGAGAGATATACCATGTTCTTGGACTGGAAGAATCAACATTGTGAAAATGACTATACAACCCAAAGCAATCTATAGATTCAATGCAATCCCTATCAAACTACCAATGGCATTTTTCACAGAACTAGAACAAATCGTTTCACAATTTGTATGGAAACACAAAAGACCCCGAATAGCCAAAGCAATCTTGAGAAAGAAAAATGGAGCTGGAGGAATCTGGATCCCTGACTTCAGATTATACTACAAAGCTACAGTAATCAAGACAGTATGGTACTGGCACAGAAACAGAAATATAGATCAGTGGAACAGAATAGAAACCCGGAGATAAACCCATGCACATATGGTCACCTTATCTTTGATAAATGAGGCAAGAATATACAATGGAGAGAAGACAGCCTCTTCAATAAGTAGTGCTGGCAAAACTGGACAGCTACAGGTACAAGAATAAAATTAGAAAACTCCTTAATACCATACACAAAAATAAGCTCAAAATGGATTAAAGATGGAAGTGTAAGACCAGACACTATAAAACTCTTAGAGGAAAACATAGGCAGAACACTCTATGACATAAATCACAGCAAGATCCTTTCTGACCCACCTCCTAGAGTAATGGAAATAAAATCAAAATAAATGGGAACTTATGAAACTTCAAAGCTTTTGCACAGTAAAGGAAACCATAAACACGACAAAGAGACAGCCCTCAGAATGGGAGAAAATATTTGCAAGTGAAGAAACTGACAAAGGATTAATCTTCAAAATTTACAAGAGACTCATGTAGCTCAACATGTAAAAAACAAACAGCCAAATCCAAAAATGGGCAGAAGACCTAAATAGAAATTTCTCCAAAGAAGATATACAGATGGCCAACAAACACATGAATGGATACTCAACATCACTAATCATTAGAGAAATGCAAATCAAAACTACAGTGAGGTATCACCTCACACCAGTCAGAATGGCCATAATCAAAAAATCTACAAACAGTAAATGCTGGAGAGGGTGTGGATAAAATGGAAACCTCTTGCACTGTTGGTGGGAATGTAAATTGATACAGCCACTATGGAGAACAGTTTAGAGTTTCCTTAAAAAACTAAAAATAGAACTACCATACGACCCAGCAATCCCTCTATTGGGCAGATACCCTGAGAAATCCGTAATTCAAAAAAAGTCATGTACCACAATGTTCATTGCAGCTCTATTTACATTAGCCAGGACATGGAAGCAACCTAAGTGTCCATCAACTGATGAATGGATAAAGAAGATGTGGCACATATATACAATGGAATGTTACCCAGCCATAAAAAGAAACGAAATTGAACTATTTGTAGTGAGGTGGATGGACCTAGAGTCTGTCATAAAGAGTGAAGTAAGAAAGAGAAAAACAAATACCGTATGCTAACACATATATATAGAATCTAAAAAAAAAAAAAAAAAAATGGCTTTGACGAACCTAGGATCAGGAGAGGAATAAAGAAGCAGACTTAGAGAATGGGAGTGAGGACATGGGGAGGGGGAAGGGTAAGCTGGGACAAAGTGCGAGTGACATGGACATATATACACTACCAAATATAAAATATGTAGCTACTAGGAAGCAGCCGCATAGCACAGGGAGATCAGCTTGTTGCTTTGTGTCCACCTAGAGGGGTGGGATAGGGAGGGTGGGAGAGAGACCCAAGAGGGAGGAGATATGGGGATATATGTATATGTATAGCTGATTCACTTTGTTATACAGCATAAACTAACACACCATTGTAAAACAATTATACTGCAATAAAGATGTTAAAAAAATATAAGAAAATTCAATCCCTGTTCAAGGAGTTCATATGAGTGGGTGAGGACAGAGGCATAATCAATTGATTCAGAATAGCATGTAGAAATAAGTGCGGGTTATTTTGCTAATATCAAACAGGAAGACCCACGTCAGACTGTGTGGGCTTGGGGATCTGAGAAAGCAGCCTGGGACAAGTGATATATGACCTTTTGCTGAAAGATAAACAATTACACAAACAAAGGCTAATAGGAAACGCATTCCAAGCAGGAGGAAACTCCATTTCGGGAGTATCTGAGATGAGTGAGAATATGGTCTCTTTAAGAAACTGCACATATTTACTCTCTCAGGAATATAGGCTGTGAGGAAGAGGAGAAGTGGCAGAGCATGAGGCTAGAGAATTAAGAAAGAATTTTTAATATCTTGCTGAAGAATTTGGATGTTTCCTGTACCCAAAGGGGAGCTAGTGAAGGATTTAAAACAGAAGAGCAACATGATAAGATTTTCATTAAAAAATATCACTCTGGTATGGATAGGGAGAATAAATTGGAGAAAGGACTAAGTAGCAGGAAGATCAGTAAGGCATTAATGCAAGAAATGCTGATAACCTAAATTAAGGTAGTCAAGTTCCCCAAAACTCCACTCACATATGAACGTGGAGCTGATTGGGGGAAATAGAGAGTAGGTTTATATTGTACCTTAGACAATTTCAATTGAATATTAGATCTACCTGTTCTTAAAATTCTTTAGTTGAAAGGATTAATATTACCCATTATTATCTACAGCACCCTGTACTTCTTTCTAGGTGCCAATAACCTAGGCCAGAACTAAGCCTGTTGTCAAGATCATTGCCAGAGTGATCTTTGACTCTAATGGAACCCTATCTATTGAGCTAGATCTTTATACTGGAAAAGTCTCTTCAGTAAAAACTCTCTCTGTCAGGCTCAACTGGTCTTTGTGATGCCCTTGGATGTCAGGGACAAAAGACCAGCTCTATGGGAATAGGTATCTCCAAGACTGCTGAGCACATCAGTAAAACATTGAGTGTGTGGGATAGGAGAAAAAAAGAATAGCACCAAGAATAAATCTAGATTGGTGCAAACACACATTAGGAGTATCTTTTATTGTTGATAAGGCTGGATATACTCAAAAGGGAGTTTCACTATACTGCCACATTGCTGACCTGGCTGGCAATTCAGATGTCATCCTGCTTGTTCTCTCGTTCAGTGTGAATCATAGTAGCTCTCACAGTGACAAAAATTGGCAATTAAGCATTTCACAGTACTCCTTACTGATGCTCTAAACTTCGAGAAAGCCATGGGTATTGGAGCTGAAGCCTACCATACTCTGAAGAATGTCATTAAAGATAAATGAGGGAAAGAAGCTACCAAGGACAGGCATGAGGCAGTTTTCTGCTAACAACCTAGATCAGGGCTCAGCTAACTAAGGCCTGTGGGCAAAATCCAGCCCACTACCTGTTTTTTTTTGTGTGTTTTTTTTTTGTGGTTTGCGGGCCTCTCACTGTTGTGTCCTCTCCCGTTGCGGAGCACAGGCTCTGGACGCGCAGGCTCAGCGGCCATGGTTCACGGACCCAGCCGCTTTAGAGAATGGGAGTGAGGACATGGGGAGGGGGAAGGGTAAGCTGGGACAAAGTGCGAGTGACATGGACATATATACACTACCAAATATAAAATATGTAGCTACTAGGAAGCAGCCGCATAGCACAGGGAGATCAGCTTGTTGCTTTGTGTCCACCTAGAGGGGTGGGATAGGGAGGGTGGGAGAGAGACCCAAGAGGGAGGAGATATGGGGATATATGTATATGTATAGCTGATTCACTTTGTTATACAGCATAAACTAACACACCATTGTAAAACAATTATACTGCAATAAAGATGTTAAAAAAATATAAGAAAATTCAATCCCTGTTCAAGGAGTTCATATGAGTGGGTGAGGACAGAGGCATAATCAATTGATTCAGAATAGCATGTAGAAATAAGTGCGGGTTATTTTGCTAATATCAAACAGGAAGACCCACGTCAGACTGTGTGGGCTTGGGGATCTGAGAAAGCAGCCTGGGACAAGTGATATATGACCTTTTGCTGAAAGATAAACAATTACACAAACAAAGGCTAATAGGAAACGCATTCCAAGCAGGAGGAAACTCCATTTCGGGAGTATCTGAGATGAGTGAGAATATGGTCTCTTTAAGAAACTGCACATATTTACTCTCTCAGGAATATAGGCTGTGAGGAAGAGGAGAAGTGGCAGAGCATGAGGCTAGAGAATTAAGAAAGAATTTTTAATATCTTGCTGAAGAATTTGGATGTTTCCTGTACCCAAAGGGGAGCTAGTGAAGGATTTAAAACAGAAGAGCAACATGATAAGATTTTCATTAAAAAATATCACTCTGGTATGGATAGGGAGAATAAATTGGAGAAAGGACTAAGTAGCAGGAAGATCAGTAAGGCATTAATGCAAGAAATGCTGATAACCTAAATTAAGGTAGTCAAGTTCCCCAAAACTCCACTCACATACGAACGTGGAGCTGATTGGGGGAAATAGAGAGTAGGTTTATATTGTACCTTAGACAATTTCAATTGAATATTAGATCTACCTGTTCTTAAAATTCTTTAGTTGAAAGGATTAATATTACCCATTATTATCTACAGCACCCTGTACTTCTTTCTAGGTGCCAATAACCTAGGCCAGAACTAAGCCTGTTGTCAAGATCATTGCCAGAGTGATCTTTGACTCTAATGGAACCCTATCTATTGAGCTAGATCTTTATACTGGAAAAGTCTCTTCAGTAAAAACTCTCTCTGTCAGGCTCAACTGGTCTTTGTGATGCCCTTGGATGTCAGGGACAAAAGACCAGCTCTATGGGAATAGGTATCTCCAAGACTGCTGAGCACATCAGTAAAACATTGAGTGTGTGGGATAGGAGAAAAAAAGAATAGCACCAAGAATAAATCTAGATTGGTGCAAACACACATTAGGAGTATCTTTTATTGTTGATAAGGCTGGATATACTCAAAAGGGAGTTTCACTATACTGCCACATTGCTGACCTGGCTGGCAATTCAGATGTCATCCTGCTTGTTCTCTCGTTCAGTGTGAATCATAGTAGCTCTCACAGTGACAAAAATTGGCAATTAAGCATTTCACAGTACTCCTTACTGATGCTCTAAACTTCGAGAAAGCCATGGGTATTGGAGCTGAAGCCTACCATACTCTGAAGAATGTCATTAAAGATAAATGAGGGAAAGAAGCTACCAAGGACAGGCATGAGGCAGTTTTCTGCTAACAACCTAGATCAGGGCTCAGCTAACTAAGGCCTGTGGGCAAAATCCAGCCCACTACCTGTTTTTTTTTGTGTGGTTTTTTTTTTTGGTTTGCGGGCCTCTCACTGTTGTGTCCTCTCCCGTTGCGGAGCACAGGCTCTGGACGCGCAGGCTCAGCGGCCATGGTTCACGGACCCAGCCGCTCTGCGGCACGTGGGATCTTCCCGGACCGGGGCACGGACCCGTGTACCCTGCATCGGCAGGCGGACTCTCAACCACTGTGCCACCAGGGAAGCCCCGCACTATCTGTTTTTGTAAATAAAGTTTTATTGGAACACAGCAATACCGTTTGTTTACTAATTGTCTATTGCTGATTTTGTGCGCTAATGGCGTATGTGAATAGTTGTGACAGAGACTATGCAACTCACAAAGTCGAAATATTTATCATCAGGCTCTTTATAGGAAAAGTTTGGCCACCTCTGTCTAAGTGTAAAGAAACCCTGGAACTGCTAGAGGATGTTATTGGAAAGGCTGACTGTAAGAGATAAGGTTTTAATTGGAACGGACTCTGAGTTCTTTGAGTCTGCCATGTCTGAGCTAGAATTCAACTCTCTAGTTAATTTAGCTGTTACAACAGACCTGAGCTTATAAAGAACTACCAAGTGGTATCTTATAAAAACCTCTTTGACCAGAATGACTGGGAAATTTGGTTTAAAAAATAAAAACATGTTAATACATATACCTAGGTGGTAGGAGATTATCTCAATCCAAAGCAAATTCCCAAGGCTGTGGCTGAGAAATAATGCAACTGCTTCCTGCTTAAAGTGAACCAGATTTGCTCTGAGTGCCTTCAGCTGACCTAATCCAATTAGAGGGACACCTTAGGTTTTCAGTATTCTGGGGCAACTGAAAATGCTTTTACTACTGACCTGATGGTAGAGCTTTGCCCTGCACATATCAATCATTGCACCTTAACTATCTGAATCTGCTTCTTAGAATTGAGGAGGTTCTGGATGGAAGATTCAGAAATGTCTTAGCCATTTAAGCCCTAGGCAGGAAAGCCTTTGAGCCAGTTTGGGTCTGTTCAGCTGGTTAGACCTCTGTTGCTGTTCTAAATCAGACAGCCCAAAACATCAAACCAGTATTTTATAAGGTCCTCTGGTCATTTTCTCCCCTTTACTCTCTTCCCTGTGGTATTCTCATTGGTTTATCTGAAATGATATCAGAAGTCAAACTTATCCACCTGGAATCTTTTTGGAATATCTAGCGTTGTAGTCAGGTGACTAGCTCAAAATTATATTTTTTCTCCCCTTTACCCCACCATGAGTCTGTGAATTCATATAATTATGGTGTGGTACCCTGAGGTTCATAGGCAAGCTCTCCAAAGTTTTTATGTGGTAAAAAAGTCAGTAACTAAAAATAGTCCATTAGCTACTCTGCCACCAGAGACTTTTTCCCCACTGTCCACATTATCCTTCATGGTATTCAAGTCTTTCATCCTCTGCTGGTACCTTTTTCCCTCCTCCCAGATTATCCTTCTTTTTCAAATTCCAAACCCTCCCTCTATTGTACAGAACATTCAACTGTCTCCAGATCCTGGCTCACATTCCCTTTCAAATTCTACCTTTGAGGTGCTCAGCAGAACCAAATATCTGTTTACTTAATGAGGTCCACCCCTCTCTGTAGGACTTGGGGTTGTAAACAACAACATTTCATATGTCAAGTACCAAGTACAGTCGGTGTTCAATCAGTGCTTTTTCTTCTTTTCCCTTCTGCTTTTTTTTATTGTTGTTATATTCTTTTTCTTCTTATGTCAAAAATAAATGCCTCATTACATCAGTTGACATTTGTGTTCTCTTATTTTGAATTTAAACTCATAAAAGGAAAGATGTGAGCCCTTCTGGCCTTGCACAATACAGCATGTATCAGAAAGACATGTAATGTGTATTCTTCAGATTTGGTGTATTATATCAGAGAAAACTTAGGGCCATTTCCTTCACGTTTACAAAACTTATTTCTCTGGGCTTCCCTGGTGGCGCAGTGGTTGAGAGTCTACCTGCCGATGCATGGGGGCACAGGTTCGTGCCCTGGTCCGGGAGGATCCCATATGCTGTGGAGCGGCTAGGCCCGTGAGCGATGACCGCTGAGCCTGCGCATCCGGAGCCTGTGCTCTGCAATGGGAGAGGCCGCAACAGTGAGAGGCCCGCATACGGCAAAAAAAAAAACAAAAAACAAAAAAAACTTATTTCTCCTCCAGTTAGGTAATAGCCTACTGTAGCTTGATATCTTCTTAGAATATAAAGCAGAGGCTGGGAAACAGGTAACACTATGGTTAAGGTACAAGATTTGAACACATCACTTAATGTAGACTTTGATTGTTTTGCTTAATCCTCCTGAACCTCAGTTTCCTTATCCATAAGTACTAACGCATACTTCATAGAGTTCTTGTGAAGATCAAATGAGACAGTGAAAGGAAATTACTTTGCACTGGGACTGGCACAGAACAAGTTCTTCAAAAAATGGAGGCTATTGTTCTTCTTATTAATATTGTTGCCATACCATAATGATATTTGACTTGTACAGTTATCTCAAAAATTGAAAATAAATGGAGCAAACGATAAATGCTAGGAGGCAAATTGAGAAAGGGCCGGAATAAAGCCCCACACGCATCTAGGGTGGTATTCAATAACTCATTTTTTCCCACTTTTTACTTTAGAAAATTTCCACTTTATACAAAAGCAAATAGAAATAGTGTAATGGCCCTCATGTACTCATAATCTAGCTTCAACAATGATCAATTCATAGCCAATAATTTTTCATTTTTATTGCTACTTGTTTCCTTCTAACCCCTCTCTCATTGTCTTATTTTGAAGCAAATCCCATATTGTTATAATTTATTCCATAAATACATCAGTATATATTTCTGAAAGATAAGGGCATCGTTAAAAATAGCCTTAAGTACTAACTAAATCTTGGTTGACTTGAAGCTAGCAGCCCTGGGTAATCCATTCACTTCCCCAATGATGTCAACACATGAGCTGAGGCATGAGATTGTACCCATCAGGAACGGTATCAAGACTGTTTGGTCGAGGGGAATAGAAGAAAGATAAATGTTACATTTTGATTTCATGAATACCCTAAATCCTGTCCATCAACATGAGTGTGGTACAGGCAAGGTGTGATTATTTTCATGAGATATCATGTTATAATGGGAACAGGCATGTGCCTTGGTCCAGAAAGATCTGGGCTCCAAATCCTTATTCTACCACATATGGGTTGAGCCAAATTATTTGCTCCTAATACTCTTATATGCAACAATTTGCAATTTATCAAATGATTCTTTTGCAAGTGTTAACTCATCTGTTCCTTATCATCTTGGGGGAAGGAAACAGGCTTGGTGAGTTTAAAGAATTTGCCAAGGGTCATAGAGCCCCAGTTTCTTCAGAGATGATAAGGAACAAATGAGTTAATAGTTGTAAAAGAAGCTGGATTCAAGCTCAGTTCCACCTTACAGAAACCCTGCACCCTTTGTACTATGCCAGGCTGCTCTGTGTATGCTGGCTTAAACCCCAGAATTCCTGCCCTTACCCACTCTCCCCTCGTCTCTGGTTTGGTGCAGTGGGGATGAAAGGGACTCTAGCTAAGTTGGGCTAGGCACTGGCAGATCTGACATTGCAAGTGATGAATGCATGTGAGGAGGGATGCATCCAAGTTTGAGGGGCTTTATGCTTATTCAATTTGGTGGGCTGCTTTAAGACAATATGACATTACAAATACAAATGTAGATATGGAAGCTAGAATTGAGTTAGAATAAGAAGAGAAAGCATCACAAATTGCACAATTTTTTAAAGCTGACAAATTATTAAATTATTTTAAATGCTACAGACATCACAGAATATTTTTAAATAGCATAATATTTTTATTAATTAACTTCCTAACATACTTCTATAATATTTTTCCCCATATTTTGGGCTGCATACTCTGATATTCTCTTTATATGACTATGATTCTGTAATATTTTCTAAAGAGAAAATAGAAAGCTAATTCAGTCTTTCTTCTAGTATGGTTGATCAAATATGTTTTTCATTATTGATTTTTTTTAAAAATGTATTTTACTGTCATGATTTATTATCAGTAATGTAATATAAAACTTTAGGATTGCTGTGAAATTTGGGGAAATTTCTATCAATGTCTTTCATATGTAAGTCTTAGGATTTTAGTTTTCATGTTTCCTTGTGCAGTGACTAACCTTTAATTTGCTTTGATTGCTGACATTCTTTAACCACATTGCCTGGGCCCATCTCGGGTCCTTAAAAGGATCCTGTGCAGGGAGGGAGTTTCTACTTGCCCCTACTTCCCCCTACCCCATACACACATCACACTTGAGTTTGATTAACTTAAGGGTAAAGCTGACTCTGCAGATTAGTTGGTTACCTGTTGCCTCTTTTACTTCCCCTGGGGTCAGATCTTCACTTCCTCACCAGGTCTTCTACCCAACTGGAAAGCAAACTCTGCTCCAACTCCAGGCACAGAACATTCATTCCCCTGACCCTGTCCGTTTCAAAAGATGGTGTTGAGGGCCCCTACCCTCCCCCAGTAACTGAATTAGGCCCCAAAAGCTTTCTGAGCCCCTGAATATCTATAAATAGGTGTGTATATTATAAATTTACGGGCTTTGAGACATTGGCTACCTCAGCTATAGAAGACAGACCTCTGAAGATGAGGAGCTTCCATAAAAATATGTGGCTTTGCTAGAGCTGCGATCAGCACATTTCCTTTCCACTTTTTCTTTGTATAAATACGTTTCAGATGTTCAATTAAAATAAGTACCCGTAATTTCAAGCCTTAGTCAGTTGTGTGCTATAATTATCTACTGGGCTGCCCGAGATATTTCTTACAATTACTTTTCCTTACTTCCCCAGTGAAATTACTGGTAATTTTTGGTTTCGCTTTTATTTAACAGGACAAAGCAAAGCATTCTGGGTCTGCCTGAGGCAAGAATAATGTGGCTTTCTTAATAATGGCTACCTCTTGGTAAGGACCATCTCTGAGAGAGGAGGAGGGGGAAAAAATCCAGGATTTATCATTCTTTAAGTGAAGAATTTGGCCCTATTTAACTGTTTTATTTATTTATTTTTCTAAGAATAGACAGACTCAAATATAAAGTTTATGTTTCACGAACTGCTAAAGTGTTAGAAATAGGTTGGGAATATATCCTATATAGATCTTGTTTATCCTAGAATCTTTAAAAATGGCACTGTTCAGGTCATATCTGCCTGTCAAGTAGAGTCCAAGCCTTTCAGTCTGGGATTCAGGTCCTTCAGCAGACCAAGGAGCATTGCTGGGGCTGTAGTTCATAGCGGTGCCTCCGAGGGTACAGTACAGGCCAGGAAAACAAAAGGCAGAAAAAAAATCTTGGTACGCAAACTGGCATTAACCAGTACCAATACTTTATTTTAAATATTGGGAGTAATTTCTCATTGACATTAGGGATTTTTGCCTATCTTATCATTTTATTCACTAATGAGCTGGAGAGCTTGGCTGTGAGTTTTGATACAGAATTCTCTTTGAAATGAGTACATTAGTTGCCCTGATCAGTTGGTGTGGATATGTTTTCTGTCAATTTGATTTCTAATGTGAAGGTCGTTGATCTTCACATAATTCATGTATATTCTGTTCCATCATCTTCTCACCCTGACTTGGGAAACCTGAGTTTCGGTGAGCTCCAGATAACTTACATGATGTTTATTCACTTACTTATTTGTCCTGCCTCAGGCAGATCTAGATGCTTTGCTTTGTCCTGTTAAATAAAAGAAACCCCAAACTACCAGTAATTTCACTGAAGAAGTAAGAAAAAGTAATTATGAGAAATATCCCAGGAATAAACATTTATTTCCTGAGCACTTACTCTCTGTCAGCATCCTGCTAAATTTTATAGAAACAGAGATGAATAAAACACTGACACTGACTTCAAGAAGTTCATTGTCTGCAGGCAAGACAGACAAGTAAACATTTGAGTATTCTATTAGTCAATATAAGCCACAACAAAAAAACTCCAATGGCTTAATAATTCTCAGTGGCTTAATATAAAAGTTTACTTCTTGTTTAGTTATAATGTATGTGGGTTAGTAGAGGAGCTCAGCTCCACAGTCAATTGGAAACCCAGATCTCTCCATCTAACTGGCAGATGAGGGAAGAGAAAGAGTGTGGAATATTGGGCTTGGAAGATGTGAACTTTCTGCCATGCACACTTCCTTTGCTAGACTTAATCCATAGTTCTACAAACTTGTATGGAAGGCTAAGAGATATAGTCTGACTGTGTGCCTGGGAGGGAAAGGAATTGGAGTTTAGTGAGCACATAGCATCATCTTTGCCACAGTGATAATATAGGATCATTTGTGCTGTTACAAAAATCAACACAAGGATTATGGGAAGAAGAAGAATTCTTAGTCTGTGGTATGGGAGGTAGAGGTGGGAATCAGGAATGGCTTCCTAGAGGATGTGACACTTACACTGACTTTTGCAGAATATTTAAGAATTAGGTGAAGAAGAGGAGGGTGGGGTTTGAAGTAGGTGGGAGGACATGAGCAAAAGCAAGAAGACATGAAATAGCAATGTGTATGCTTAGAGAACTTGCAACTCAAAAGACTTACATCTAGATCTTACATTTTGATGAGAGACACAAGACTTTTGATCATCTCTTGTTCTGAGGTTAGTAGCAGTTCTGGATCACATGGATACATCCTAATTCAATTGTTCTGATAAAATATGCATTGCCCAATTTTCAAAATCAAAGAAGTATTTTTTTGAAACTAGTTGAAAGTCAAGCAGTCAGAATGACCTAGTTAAGAACTTTATTCAAAAAAGAAAAAGAACTTAGAAATTGAAATCATTGAAAATCATATCTTCATCTATTTGTGAAGACACAGAAACCACATATTTTACCACATATTTTAAGGATGTATGGAGAGGGGCAATGTGGTACCTTTTTCTCTCCAGTGAGATTGACAGCAAAATTTTCTATTGTAATATTCAGGGATGTTTTGCTGTGGGTCCATGAAGAACAGTTTATATAAAAAGTGATTGGATTAAAATCTAATCATCTCTTGTACCTCCATCTATACTGTTGAAATTGGGGTGACGATCTAAGGCTCTGGTGTGCCCTAGAGCTCTTAGATTTTATAAATGTCTCTGTGTTGCTAAGACTAAAATCTATCTGCATAAGAATCTCTCTAAAGAGGAAATAAAGTTCTTGGCTCAAATAGGGATTTCAAAACAGGAGTTACTGCACTGAAAGACACATTTCTTGGACCATTTTTAAATATGAGAAAAATGAATAGTACATCTAAATATGGAATCCATATCGATAGAACTGGAGGTGGGGTGGGCGTCAAAAAGTGCTTATGGGAAAGGCAGGAGGGAAGTAAGTTAAAATAGGACCAATAGTGTTTATCTGGAAACTTGGCAGACAAATCTAGAATTTCATGGTTGGAAGATAGCAGAGAAAGTCAAGAGATGAGAGAGTATCATAAATTTCCAGACAAGAGCACAAACAGTAAACCAGTACCAGTAGAATTAAATGTGCTAAAGTATGTAAAGCATTTGACAATGCCTGGCACTTAATAAGTGTTCAATAAATATTAGCAATTTATTATTATTATAACTATTATTATTAGTGTTCATTTTGCCTTATTGGACATTGTTAACTCAAAATACTCCTTCTTCTTGCTCAATACATTTCTTCTTTTTTTTCTTCTCTTGCAAATTTTCTTTATTCTCTATAACAAACATTGAAAACATTTAAAATTATACAATACATTTCTCAAAGCTGGCTCTCCTGAGCCTCACCATCCAAGCCCCTCCAGACGAGGTATTGTTCTTCTCTTATTCCATCACACATACCTTAAGTTTTCCCCCTTGAGCATTTATTAAAACTCTGTATTTGACTGAAAGCTCCTTGAGAATGGCAACAGAATCTTTTTCATCCTTATAGTCTCAGGGAGACTACTGTATCCTTGACACAAAGTAGACATTTGAATATTTGAATGAATGGTCAATGACTTACAGTTCACTTAGCCCTTTCACATCCATTTTATGCTCAGTTAAGCTCAGTCATATAGATATTACTACAAACAAGAACACTAAAGCTTAGAAAGATTTAGGATTTTTGCCGAAGGTGGGAAATAGTACAGTCAATATTCCAGCCAGCCTGTCTGGCTATAGAACTTCCTACGCTTTTCATCAAAACACACCACACCTTCTTGGAATTTATGATGGTGAGAATTTATGATTCAGTGGCCTAATACCAAGACACCTGGGTTCTAACATGGCTTTGCCCCTCTTTTAGGGCATTGATAATTATATGATGTCTTATCTTCTTCACTACAAGCATGAGAACTCTTTGAGGGCATGAACAGCTGTTTTCTTCACCTCTTTATCCCTAGCACATAGTTCATGATGTGACACAGAGTAGGTTCTTACTATACAGCTATTGGACTGATTACGTAAAGGAGTGAATAAATAAAATTATTCTTGATAATAATAATAGCAACGATAATTGCAGTCTATAAAAATAAATACAAAGCACTTCAGCATCCATTATCTTCTTTTATCCTATCCCCACTGTTCTAGATTTGACAGGGTTGGTTTGTTATCCTTATTTTGGAAGGAGGCAAACTGAGTCTCAGAGAATCTCAGCAAGATGCCAAAATTCATACCTTTGATATAGAACTGGGATGCCAACCCAGATATATCTGACTGCATATAGCATGCCGTTTCATCACTATCAGTCTGTTTCAAAACCAGAGAGATTTTCATCTTTACAGAAGACTCAAAGAAGACCAAAACTTTAATAAGTAGAAAGAATACCAGTATTACTGATAGAATTTCAGGTCATTTGGGCTATCAGAGGTGGAGATTCCTTTGGCTGTGCTTTTATATCAGTGCTTCTCAAACGTCATGTGTATGCAAATCATTGGGGAATCCTGTTAAAATGCAGATTCTGATTTGGTCAGTCTGCCATGAGCCTCAGAGTATCCATTTCTGATAAGCTTTCATGTGATGCTGATGCTGCTTGTCCAAGAACCACACTTGGAGAGCAAGGCTTTCATAGCAAGGCTTTCTATCACCCATGCCTGGGCCCTCTCTGCTCCTAAGTCTGGACCCTGTGGGGTGGGCTTGATATTCCCTACTCCACCTCTTGCTCCAATGATAGGATTTAAACCCACATTATTTTTCTGAGTAACGATTTTTTGTTCACAGGGAATTATCACCTAAACCTATAGTCACTCGGGCAGGGATTTGAGCACTGAGGAAAAGGATTTAATCTATTTATTTTGTTCATTGGGATAGATAGACCACACAACGTGCTGCTGACCTACAACTGAAATGTAAAACCTCCCAAAGGGACTGCTTGAAGTTTTGCTTGTTAGATAGATACCTTTGGGGAGCCTTGGTGGGTCCCAGAAGGGATCAGCAGGGGTCCAGAGAGCATCCTTTTTCATTCTGAGAACAAGTAAATCACTGGGAAATCATGAAAAGAGAACTAGGCTGGAAGTCTCTGCCTTACTCTCACTGAGCCACGTTTGACGAGCACTCTAGGTTTGAGCATTTGCAACTGTAAAATGGGAAACATTACCTACCTTACAGAATCGTTGTCAAGATTACAGGAATACTATATCCCCTCTATAAGATCACGAACTTCTTAAAGATAGAACCTGTGTTACATTTGACTTCTGCCAACCAGAGCTCTAAATACAATGCTTTCTGTATAGTAGACCACCAGTTACTGAAGGTGGGTAAAGAAACTATTTATCTGGAAGGATACTGTAACATGTAAAACATTATTATACTAATATTTTTGTATATTGCTTTAGTATTGCAAAGAAGAACATCAACTTATCTAATCAATTACAAACCTATGCTGTTTTAAACCTTCTATTACGTCTCAAATTTATTCTATCTTTACCATCCCCTTCTTAATCAAAGTCATCTCATCTCTCACCTGGGCTAGTCTAATAGCCTCCTAACATCTTCCCTCATCCACTGTATAAAGCCACAATGATGTTTTAAATTTTTTAAGTCTGATAGTGCCACTCCCCTGCTTAAAGGTCTCAGTGCCTTCCCATTATGCTTTGAACAAAGACAGAATTCCTTAACAAAGCCTATAATGCCATTAATGAACTAGCACTTGCCTGTGTCTAGACTTAGCTTATACCTCTCTCCTCCATGGTTTTCCCACACCAGTCAGTAGCACTGGCCTTCTTTCAGTCCCTTGAATGAAGCATGTGCCTTTTAGGCACAGGAAGGAATGCAGGCTGTTTCCTTTGCCATACGTGCACAACCCATTCCCTACTTTAAAAGCCTTTATGTTTTAGCTCAACCATCAACTATCTCCAAGGAAATTGTCCATGACCCCACTGACTGAGCCTGAGTTTTTGTTGGTGTTGTTTTATGTTCTCATACTGTCTGGTACATAAAAAGCACATATCACATAACTAGATATTTTTAAATTATTCACTCAATGTCCTTTTCAAGTATGATATGAGCTCCATGTGGGTAGGGTCTTTCATCTATCTTGTTCATTACTATAACCACAGCTCTTGGGAAAGTGCTTTGTACATAGAAATATTTATCAAATATTTGCAAAATTGATAACATTAGATTGATTAATTTATATCATTACATTATTATTAATCCTTTTGGTATCTTCCTTGTAGTCAAGTGTACATATTACATTTTTATTTGCACTTTTCTATTCATCCTCTCCCTTAAATATCTCATAAGTCCAACTTGTAAAATAGTTAATTTTAACTCCATTTTTTGGAAGAAACTGAGGATAACTGAGGTAAAGTGGCTTGATCAAAGCTGCACAGCCAATTTGTGGCAGAATCTAGATTAATTAATGATCAATCCAATGTCCTTTCTACCCTCAGCTGTCTAACCTAGATTGTTGTGAAAGTGACAGGTGAGGGTATGGCCAAGCAGGTTTAGCCTGTCAGAAAGCATGATCGTGTGCTATTGAGTGGTACTCTGATACTGGGCCACTGACCTATATTCTAATTTAAAATGTATATCTTATCATTCAGATCCTAAAATGTAGGAGTAGGAAAGGCCTATAGGGAAATATCTAATTTATTTATTTGATTAAGCCATGTACTATACAATAAAAATTTGTTTTCCATTTCCAGGTAATCTTACAGTCTTGAATAAGGATAAACCATAAGTAGTTGAGGCAAATGTCGGGGGTGATTTATTGCAATAATCATCTGCTCTTGAGAGGAAGCTGTTAAGTGGCACAGCGTTTCCCAAATTTACCTGAGCATGAGAACCATTTGGGGCAATTATTAAACATAGAAATTCCCAGGCCCCTTCTTAGCAGTTTGGGAGTGAGGTCCAGGAATCTGCATGTTTAGCCAATACCCCAGATCAGGAGGTTGGGTAACAATGAAGTGTATTAAAATGGACAAACACTAACACCCTGATCTGGGAAAAAGAACATGAACCCTTTGATTGTGGTGAAGTAGTTCAGACTCAAGAGGAAGGACTGACAGTTCTCTGGAGGTATTTGCTGAACCTCATTTAAACTAAAGAGTTACTGTTCTGGAATACCCAAGACTGATTTCCAGCACTGGATCGGCCTTCCTTTGTAGTTAAAGGAAGCAGATTCGTTGCTGGGACTCACATGAGAGATTTAACTGAGTGGTCAAGGACTAAAATCCAAGGTTCCTGAAACCTCCAGTCAAGGCACAGATTTGTAAACATTATTAAAGGTCTTGGTGACATGTCTTATTAAAAAGTCTAAAGATGTGCAACATCAGTAATGGGAGCCTGGCTCAGGCAAAACTCAAAAAATATTCTTTGATATCTACTTGGTTTCAAGTCCTAAACTGAGTATTGGGATTCAAAGAATCTGGAAGGAAACATTAACGAAGGCATACCTCTAATACAGTGGAGGTTGGAGTCACACAGTAATTAATTTGGCCCTTCCCTATTCCATCTTTGTCTCCTCTGAACTATAAGAGCTTCTCAGGACACAATTTAAATACTACTTTCTTAGAAGGTGAATGCAAGTTGGTGAAGGGGAGTTCAGTCCAGGAAGCTGGATATAGGACAAACCAGGTAGAAGAAACACAAGAGTAAAACACATACATATAAGAAATCTTCCTCTCCTGAGGGAAGTAACTGTAGTTCAATGTATTTTGAGCATAGTATTTTGGTGGTAGCCAGAGGTGAGACTAGGGAGGTAAGTAGAATTAAGGATTAAGGTCATGAAAGGTCTTGAATACCATGTTAAGGAGCCTAGACTTTCTCTCTCTCTTTTTTTTTTTTTCTTTTTTGGTAGATAATGCTGATGGATTACTTTAACCGTAAAAGAAACATGGTCATATTGACAGCTTTTTGTTTTGTTTTGTTTGTTTGTTTTTAATCCAGGAGGTAGCATTGTGGATGGATAACATAGTAACAAAAAGATGTTCTCAAGAGAAGGCCATAAGAGCTCCGTCAGAGGAGCTGGATGCTGATATATGGGAAGGAGGCAGAGTCAGAAACTGGAAAGTGAGAGCTCGGTATTAGCAATGAGAGCTTTCTAGAGTCAAACTAGATGAGGAAACAGTAGGGACAGCAAGTATCATGTTCAAGACAGAATGGTTTGTGGTGGCTTCAGTCAACGTTTATTTCTATTCAGCTAGCAGTGTGAAGGCTCTAACTCTGTGGATATCCTTGAATGTACCGGGAGCTCTGACATGTTTGAGATGAATTAGCAGTGTCCTGAGAGATGGTTGAACCATACATGGATGTTCGGGCAAGAAGTATGACAGTCAAGGGCTAGAGTCTAGCTCCTTATGAGCAAGGCAAAGCCATCATTGTGATAAAGGAAAACTTTAGGTGAATTCTTGGAATAAAAATTCCTAATTGGGTTTAGAAAGCCAATTATGGGCACTAGATAACCCTTAACTAGGGAAGAACTATGATTTTACAATGCAGTTCAGGAGCTTAGGAGTAGTTGGACCACATGATCAATATCAATAGTATAGACACGGAGAATGACTGAGACTTCTGGGATGTTAATTAACTTTTCTGAACCTCAGTGGCTCCATCTATAAGATAGGGATGATAATATCTATTTCACAGAGTTGTTGAAAGCATTAAATATGATAATCAATGTGAAAGCTCCTGCCACTGTGAGGTGACACAGTAGGTACTCATTAAATGTTGGTTTCCTTTTTGTGTCTTCTGCTTCAATTCAGAACTTGTCAAACTGCTGGGGTTAACCCAGTTCCTCGTATGGAGGGCTTTGGCTTGGTTAAAGAGGGAAGGAGAAGGCAGAATTTTAGAAATAAAACTATGGAGCTACCTAAAGGGTATGAGGCTAGAATCTTGCTAGACTAGACTGGCAAGAAGCTAATCCGGAAGTCTTGGAATAGCCTTACTGTACTGCATTCAATATGTACACATGAATCTAAGCAGAATAAGCTAAAGCAAAAAAGTTTACTTTCCAGTGTGGATCATGTCATTTGGAGGACACATTTAAGAAATTAAAGTGAAATGCATAATTCTAAAGCTTAAATAAGAGCTCCTCTTTTACATCGCTTTCAACTACAGATTGTACTGAATTGCTTTCCCTGGCATGATAGCTTTTATTGTTGATTTCATGTCAAATTGAAAACTCAGCTATGTGAGGACTCATAAAAAGCAATTAATTTTAACCTAAGATACATCATTCCAATGAATTACAAAGTTACAAAAAGATAAGTGGGACACAACATAAATGGTTTCAAAACCACATTTGCTTTCTTGTTTCTATCCTTAGGAAATTCTTAGAAGAGATCCTCACTGGTATATTTTATTCCATGCTGTTTTATATTTCTCTGCTCTCTTAAAACTGGACTAGCTAACCATTCTCTCTAACACTCCCTAATTTCTTGCAGTCTTTGCAAATGAATTCCAGTAGATCCAACTTCT
The DNA here is from genome assembly GCF_003031525.2 of Neophocaena asiaeorientalis asiaeorientalis. Classification (NCBI taxonomy): domain Eukaryota; kingdom Metazoa; phylum Chordata; class Mammalia; order Artiodactyla; family Phocoenidae; genus Neophocaena; species Neophocaena asiaeorientalis. Next base: position 2,184,238 of record NW_020172632.1, on the reverse strand, counting down.
CTTTCTCCCTTCTATGGACATACTTTTTCCATCAGTTGAGGTTTCTTTGTTTGTTTTGTTTTGTTTGTTTTTCTCATTAAGAACACCCTTCTGGTACAACAAAGAGGGACTCCACAGCAAGCAGGCTCTAGTTTTTAACTGAGCCTTCTACTCTTCCATACCTCCCTCTCTTCCTCTGATCATTCGTTTACTCTGTCTCTTTAGCTTAATGAACTATTTGGTTAACTCTAGTGTTAAAAGTCACCCAGCTTGTTTTTGCTACAGAATTCCAAGGGCATTCTTCTTCAGGGCATGGTGTCTCCTCAGATGCTTTCTCTGGTCACTGTCTGTATCACTTGTTTCTCCTTAGGCCTAAAGGGATAGACCTGATACTTTGGTTTATTGTCAGTTGTACCACATGCCTGCATCATGTGTCTTCCATGGCCCTAGAACACATAACACAGTGGGTGAGAATATTAGTAGGTCACTGAGTCATGCAGTAGTGAGCTTTATCTCTCTGACTCTTCTAGTCTTTTGCTTCATTATTGCAAAAAGCACACTGACTTTCTTTAATGTGTTCGTATTTTTCTTTTCTTTCTTTGCCATTGTTGCAACTAAGTATGAGTTAGCTGCCTTCCATGGCCATATAATAAAAATTACAATAACTAACATACAGTGTGCTTATTCTATGCCAGGCCATGTGTTTATCTATATTGACTAATGTATGTACACTCTCTTTCTCTCTATTTTTCTCTCTCTATAGATGTAAACAGATATTAATATAGAGATATAGAGATATTAACTATATATAACATTATATGTATGCATATATATGTGATCTTATCAGGTAAAACTGTTATAAAAACTCATATTTTTCATATGAAGAAATTGGAGCTCAGAGAGACTAAATGACTTGCCCAAGGTCCCATAGTTAATAACTAGCAGAACTAGGGCTGAGTCCTACTCCAGAGCCTGGACTCTTAAACATTATATTGTTACATTTGTCTAAGACTCTTTACAAAGCTTGTTTACATATGTCATCTGATCACCACAGCAACCCTATAATTATTCCCATTTTACAGATGAGGAAATAGAGGCTCCAAGATGTGAAGAATATACTGTAAAATACATAGCTGGTAAGAAGTCGAACTGGAATATGAGCCAAGGTTACTGATTTTAAATTTAGAAATTTTCCACCAAACAGTTGAAGTTCTAAATTGAAGCATCTGGGAATAAATTTGTATCTGACTTAACTTACAGGTATGTTCAGACTTGTATGCATATGTGTGTATGTGTGTATTCACACATATATATGCATATATTTCTTTTTATATTAACACCCATATACATAAGTTATTATATGGATAAATTTTTAACTTTTAATTTAGTAAGTTTATAAGCATAACAAGATGTGATGATTCTTTTGAAAAAGATCATTGTCATTTGTTATGCCCTTAACAAAAACTATGTTCATATAATCAAATTTCACATTATTGGGAAGTTGATTTTTTTTTTTTTTTTTTTGTGGTACGTGAGCCTCTCACTGTTGTGGCCTCTCCCGTTGTGGAGCATAGGCTCCAGACGCGCAGGCTCAGCGGCCATGGCTCACGGGCCCAGCCGCTCTGTGGCATGTGGGATCTTCCCGGACCGGGGCACGAACCCGTGCCCCCTGCACCGGCAGGCAGACTCTCAACCACTGCGCCACCAGGGAAGCCCATGCAAGTTGATATTTTTGACATGGATTTTCACATGTCCTCCAAGTCCTTTATCTGAGGGGTATTGGGGGAGTATGGTAGGTAGACACAGGTTTTGGCATCCTGTGACCTGATTTTGAATCTTGATTCTTCTTGTGACATTCAGCAAATTACTTTTCACTTAACTTCTTTCATCAGTATTTTAATCTGCTAAAAATAAGTAGTTTTTCTGACCATAAGGCTTTCTTCCTCTAATTTGCTCTTCAGATAGTTGTCAGAGTGATAGTTCTAAAACACTATCCAGATTATGTCATTGACTTCCCTAAAATCCATCTCCCTCTCTCCCTTGTTTTAAGGATAAAGGTCAAATTCTTTAGCCTGAATCTCAAAGCCCTTTATAACCTATCTTTCTAGTTTTAATCCCTCTCGAATTTCACTCATCCTCCCTATGTTGAGTGGCACCTCCGCCTAAGTTCACCCAGTTATTAACAGGTTCAAGCTTAGAACCCAGATTCTCTAACATGAAGTTCAATACTTTTTCTATTCTCACATCATCTCTAATTAACAAACCTCTTGAAGTAACTTATTATTGAGCTGATTCCATTTACTTACTACAGAGCATGCCTGCTATCTGAATTTTTCTTGTATTTAATAATAAAAAACAATCAATTAATACTTATATTTGTACCAGGTGCTGCATAATCTGATAGAAGTAAGATACAGTCCTTCTGTTAAGGAGCTCACAATGTAGTAGGAGAGATGAAGACAAGCAAAATGGATTCTAATTAAGATAGAGTGTGTCCCTCTCTTCTGACATAATGTAACAGATATCAGAGGAGAGGGACAGAGACAGAGCCATTTGGCTAATGAGGAGATAGGAAAGAGCCCAGAAGTGGAAGTCAGGATGCCTGGATTCTACTTCCAGTCCTGCTGTGAACTTTCTACATGACCTGAGAGAAATCATTTCCCCTCTCTAGGCCTCAAATTCCACATTTAAAAAATTATGGGTTTGAAGTAACATTACATAATGTATAAGACTCAAGTGAAGTCTAATATTATAATCTTTCTTAATAGCTAAAGTAGAGTATTCCTCCAAAATACAAATAAAAACAATCATTAGTTGAGTGCTTCCTATAAGCCTATAAGTCACTGTTTGAAATACTTTACAGGCACCTAGTCCTCACAATAACTCTATGAAGTAAGTATTATTATTATCATTCTTCTTATACAGTTTAGGAAGGTGAGGTAGAGAGAGGTTAAGTAAGTCATAGGTTTGTGATTTGAACCTACACTTTTATGTTTGCAGAACTGATACTTTTCACCATCATTCTTTGTGGCTTCTTACAGGTGCTTGCTCATAAAGCAATGGCACTCAAGCTTCAGCTCCACAGAGACCATAGCATTAACTTTGTCATACATCACTTGGTCATATTCGTTTGATCTTGTAAGTTTTAAACAGTGTAAGCACATCTTCAGTGCATACTCATTGTCAGATGTAATGATTCTCTCTCGGAATCAATGCTTATCATCTCTCATTCCAGATAATGCCAATTCAAAAAAATATTTAAGAAGCCAATGTGCATGTTGTTGATGATTTTTTAAACTTTACATACAAGAGTATGGTCCATTTGCTAGTATTTTAGAAGCATGATTATCAGTATAGCCAAACATACCTTATCGAAATAAATAAGTAAACCAATAGTGCAATTTAAATTTTTCTCGTGTAGTTCCCACTTAAATTTATGGTTTTTGAAGATAATGTATAGAAACTTAGGGATAATTTATTCACCTTTTATCACTCATTCTGCTTTCCAAGGTGCTTTCCTATACATTATGCTTGGATCATAAGGCCTTTATGATTCTTCTTAATAAAGAGATTCTGATTATGTGATGTTATTTTTACTTTGGGGGCCACAAGTCCTCAATAGTGCTGTGAACTAGGATGGGCATTAATTATACTCCTCATTTGTAGATGAAGAATTTGAGCTTCAAAGAGATAAAGTGACCTGTTTCAGGCCGCACAACTAGAAAGAGGAAGAACCAGGACCTGAAATCAAGTTTCCCTGATTCCAAAGTCAGCATGCCTTTCACTCTACAATTTTGCCTCCCCTGCATTTTTCACACATGATTCTATTCAAGCCTAGGATAGATCAGGCAAACTAGAATCCTTTTGGCTGTAGGCAGGCCCAGCTATCAGCAGGGTTACTGAATCTGAGCTGCATTTGGCAAGATCCAGTGAAAGAGGAGCCAGATCCCCTTGCAGGTAGGGAACACATACACAGGCCCAGGTCAGAACCATGGAGAGTTCCCGGTGAGTGGTTTTTGTTTTTTTAATTATTCTTTGCAGCTTGGGCTTCACCCTCAGGTCTAGGAAAATGCATTGACTGCTTAGATACAGCCTAATCTGTCCTTGCTGGGAGGGACCCTCATTCGTATTTATATACAATTCATTCAAACTGCTTTCTATTCCAGTTTTATTTTGTATGATTATGTGTTTAATGTCTTCCCTGCTACGTACACACTATAGATCATAAATGCTTTGAGGTCAAGGCCACATCTGTTTTTACTCAGTTTTGTATCCCTATGGCTAAGAACAATGCCTGGAATTTGGTAAACAATAAGTGTTTGTTAAATAAATATTGAATGTATACAAATACCAAGTGTTAAGCACATGCTCAATGCTAGGCTCTATTCTGGGTACTCTTACCTTTCTGCTTATTGAACCTCACTGAATCATAATTGCTCAGTGAGATAGTAAAGAAAGACACTATCAATTTTTTGACCTCATGGCCAAAATTTTTGAGAGAGTTCACATATTTACTGCTTCTATTTCCTCACTTTCCATTCAGTCTTCAACCTACTGCACTCTGGTATCTGCCTTCACCAATCAATTTGGAATTGCTTCTTTAATGAACTTTGAAATATCTTTTATAACCTCATCTCACATGGCCTTCAGCATTTGACATGGTGACTCACTCTTCCTCCCTCTCTCCTCTCTTGTTTTTCTTGGCAACATTCTATCTTGGTTTTCTTCTCACATCTCCATCTATTTCCCATTCTCTTTCTTAGACTTCCTTTCTTTTGAGGACCACCAAGTGTTGGGATTCCCTAGGGTTCCATCCTACTCTCTTCACACAAGCTCCCTGCTCTTCTCATCCACACTCTTCAGTTCCTATTACTTCAAGTACCATCTACAAACTTTACCTGTTGAATCCATCATTTCATTCCTAGATATTGTTAAGAGGTCTAAGCTCACATTTCCAAACATCCACTGGCCAGTGGAAAAGGCAGGAAGGACATTCCTTCAGAGAGTGTAGTGGGAGTAAAAGCAGACTGATGAGAAAGCTTCTAGCATGTCTGGGGGTGAATAGGAATAATTAGACATTCATTTGCTCTCACTAGTACAGATTATTTTTGCAAAAAGAAAAAAAACTAGTATAAAATAGGTACATAACAAAAATCTTTGAATGTATAAATGAGTGAATGAATGAAGTAGAGGAATTGATGGGTCTAGAAAAACTCTCGAATAGGTACTTTACAAATGTACTTTACTGTTGCAGCAGCTAATAATGGTAATATATGGCATGTCTGATATTTGCTTTCCCATGTCCCCATTGCCATATACTCATTCAGCCTTCTGTCATCCCTGTTTTAGATTATTTGCTCCTCTCTAATCTGCCTTTCATATAGTAGTCAAAATAATCTTTTAAAAAGTAAATTTGCTTGTGTCAGTGTCCTGCTCAAACTCTTCAATTAACCTATGGTTCTATAAGGTAAAGAATTAACTCTTGGTTTTACATTCAAAAGCTGTCCTTTTATGTGCTCTAGTCACATTGGACTACTATCTGTCCTTGACTCATTATTTTCATTTTATACATCCTTTCTAGGACTACAGCTACTCAAGAGGGCCTTGCTGTTCTCTTACCCAAGCCCTTTATACATACTGTGTTATCTGTCTGAAATACTTCATTTTAACTTTCCTCCTTTACCCACCATTATAAAGCATTTGCTACAGTGTATGGCATATAGTAAGCATTCAACAAATGCAGTGAATGTCATTGTCATTATTGTCTTTGTTGTCATTGTCATCATCATCCTCCTCATAAGATGTGAGTGATCCTAGCTGCCAGAGGTATCAGGGGCTTTCCAGATTAGTTAGTTCAATTTACATTTTATATATTCTCAAATAGATCCAGGAAAGAGAAGAAGTTTGTTCAAACTTATACAGCTTGTGAGAAAGAAACCAAAACCAGAGAGCTAGAACCTAGCTGAACTAACTTTGCCTGCCACCCAAATAGACCTCTTATGGTTTTGAAATTATTTTACCTTCTGACTGATTGATCAACTTTTATACAGGGAAGAGCATGGTCAATCTTAGTTGGGCTCAACTCTTGGCTCTTCTGTTTACTTGATAATATTACTTAACTCATATAGCTGTTAAAATGGACAATGTATATGTAATATATAATACAAACCTTGGCCCAAAGATAGTATACTCACTTTACCTCAGACTTGATGTGTGTCCTCTCAGACATGTAGGCTAGAGGGATTCTAGGACCTTATAATTATATTGGTCAAAACAGTGTTTGGTTTTAAAAACTTGCAGGAGGGAAATATCATAGGAAGAAAGTTAAGAGCATATTGTCTTCAGCGTGAGCAGAAACCCAAAATAGATTGCTGCATACGGGTTTCTAGTCGTGCTTGGGAATGCAGCCGACTGCGCACAACATGGCCCTATCCTGGGACTCCGCCAGCTTTGCCCTCCCTGCATGTAGGGCAGGTGCATCTGTGCCCATGGCCCATATTTTGCATCCATAAGAGATTCAAGGCAGGTTTGGATTCAAATAGAGAGGTCTGCAGAGGGGTCTAGGCACCCCTGAACCAGTTTCCTGCATCTTAATACTCAGGAATCCAAACCACTATCTGTAGAAAATTTTACAGAGCTGTTTACCTAGTTCCCGGAGGAAAGTGTCCTCATAGTTCTGCCTGTCTTCTTCCTGACCCTACCTCTGTCTCTCAGACCTGATATTTCCCATTTGAGCTTGAATATATTAGACTGGGATGATCTTCTGTTGGGGAATTTAGAATATTTCTCTCCTTCTGCGTGGTGGAGAATTGTATCAAAGAAAACTGGAACTGTCATTCATTAAGAGGCAGTGAAGTAGAATTTGTTGATTTTCTATCTTGTTTTCTTATTTAATTTTCATTAACCCTCTGAAGTAAATCTTAATATCTTTTAACAAATGAAGAAGTTGAGATATTAATAATCAGTGATTTTAGTAACTTAAGCAAGGTAATAAAGTTGGGAGCCCCAGAGCAAGATTTTAAATATATGCCTATCTGACTTTAGCTTTACCATGTAATCCCCAATTAGCTGCATTGCCTGTCTTCACTTCTCTTGTGCGTCTTCACTTCCAGGTCTCTGGGTTGTGTTTGTGAACATATTCACAAAGGAGGTAAAAAACATATACTTCCAGTCCCCACTACTCATTTTTTCCCTCCTTTCCCTTCCCCAAAGTATCTCTCTTCCTTGACTCTTGCTTTCAGACGGATTGTGTGACATTGATCACTTAAAGTATCACTGTCTGATTAATGTCTTCCCCCAAATCCTCATTAGTTGTGAGTTGCATAATTTTCTAAAAACGGGAGTTAGATTTCTTTGTTTCATGGTATGCAACAGTGTTAAGAAGTCACAGATGTAGGCTGCAACAAAAAAATTACAGTACTGATTTCATTAGTTTGACAGTTTGGAGGAGTAATTGAAAGAAAAAAGACAAAAAGAGAGAGAAGGAGAGAAAGAAAAGGAAACGGAGAAAGAGAGAGAGAGAGGAGAGAGAGACAGGAGAGAGAGAGGAAGGAGAGAGAAAAAGACAGAGAAAGGAATGGATTTAGAGTAAGATTTGGTTAGACCTCTAGCATATGTATATATGCCTGGGACTAGGAATGCATTTAACTTCTGTGAGCCTTAGTTTCCTCTATCGGCTATAAGGAGACTCCTCTCAACTTTCTCTTCCTCATAACATTAGTGTGAGATAAATGTAGATGTAAAAAATTTTTGCATAGATGTAAAAATATTTTACAGATTGCAAAATGCTTTACAATTGCAGATTTTTACTAACAACCTTTATTCAGCATTTTAAAAATAACACGAGTTATTTTTTTTCTCTTTCTTACTTTTTCTCAGTATTTTGGACCATGAATTGTTATTCCATGGTCCAAAATCTTCTTTGCTTGTGCAAGAGTTCTGGGTTCACTGAGGCCTGGGGCAGGAAATGAGGAAGCAATCTCTTAATTGATGATGCCATAACCCTGAAATCAGGGAAATGAGCAGAATCACAAAACTTGGAGCACAGGGTAGACAGCCAGAGTCTGATGAACCAGATATAAGAAGTGTCTAAACAGGGTGTCTGAGCTGGAAATGTGACCCCAGAAATATGGAAGTCTGTAACCCGAGAGCAGGATGAGCCAAATGTAGACTGGGATAATTTCCTAGTATAGGCCTGGCTACTTGTAACAACATGTTGGTCACGTTTAAAAAAGGACCTGGGTTATTATGGACACACATTATATGGATGTTTTCATTTTGATGTGTTCCATCTGACTATCAAACTGCTCTTCCAGATGGGTCTCATAAATCACTTTCCAGGCAGCAGTGGCCTGTAGGGTTCTTGGAACTGAATTCACACCACTACCAAAGCTATTTGGGCATCCATATTTTTTTCAAAGTTGTCTTCCTTTCTTGTTTTATTAAAGAATGCAACTTTTTGAAAAAAGATATAAATAATCAACCACATTTTTTTTTTCTTTGCGAGGGAATTCTACTTTGCTTTGGAGATTTATCATCTCAGAAGTAATGGTCTCTTTCTTACCACATGTGAACATGTGTTTGTGTATTAGTCAGGGTTCTCCAGAGAAGCAGAATCAATAGGTGTGTAAATAGGTGTATAGAAAGTGATTTGTTATAAGGAATTGGCTCACACAATTATGGAGGCTGGCAAGTCCAAAATTTGCAGTGTGAGCTGATAGGCTAGAGACCCAGGAAAGCTGATGGGACAGATGAAGTCTGAATGCAGTCTGCTACAGAATTTTCTCTTGGTTGGGAGGCTGGTCTTTTTGTTCTATTTAGATCTTTGACTGATTGAATGAGGCCCACCAACATTATGGAGGGCAATCTGCTTACTCAGAGTTCACTAACATTTAAATTGTTAATATCATCCAAAAATATCCTTGAAATTGATGCATAAAATTAACTATCACAGTATGTAAAAAGAAAAGATCATGTAATATGGTCCTTATATACATATTATACACTTGCATTACATTGAATATATATATATATTTAAGTTTTATTTTATTTTTATGTTTTATTTTATATAGAGCAATTTTAATTTTATTTGTTTTGAGGAAACTTTTTAAAAATAACCATTATTAAAGGCACATGGAAGTTTGCAATACTAAATCATGTCACAACAGAACTGTTTCATTCTTTTTTCCAGCTTTATTGAGATATAATTGACATATAACATTGTGTAAGTTTAATGTATACACCTGTGTTGATTTGCTACACTTACATATTGCAAAATGATAACCATCATAGTGTTAGCTAAACCTCTATCATGTTTCATAATTACCACTTCTTTTTGTGGTGAAAGAATTTAAGATCTACTCTCTTAACAACTTTCAAGTATATAATACATTATTGTTAGCTCTACTTATTTATTATTCTTATTAATTATATTATTTTATTAATTAATCAGTTAATTAAACAAATGGTGGTAGACTTTGGAAATGCAAATATAACCAAGATATACTGCATTGTTACCCTCATGGTTCTTACAGTCTAATGGTGCTTACAAAAACATAAACAGGTAATTAGGTACTTTATAGCAAGTACTATGACAGAAAAATTATGGGGATTTGTTAGTCAGCTTGGGCCGCTATAACAAAATACCACAGACTAAGTGGCTTAAACAACAGAAATATATATATATATTTTTTTGATTGTTTGTTTTTTGACTATAGTTGCTTTACAATGTTGTGTTAGTTTCTGCTGTACAGCAAAGTGAATCAGTTATACGTATACATATATCCCCATCTTTTTGGATTCCCTTCCCATTTAGGTCACCACAGAGCACTGAGTAGAGTTCCCTGGGCTATACAGTAGGTTCTCATTAGTTATCTATTTTATACATAGTAATGTATATATGTCATTCCCAATCTCTCAACCCCCCTTACCCCCTTGGTGTCCATACGTTTGTTCTCTACATCTGTGTCTCTATTTCTGTTTTGCAAGTAGATTCTTTGGCACCATTTTTCTAGATTCCACATATATGTGTTAATATACAATATTTGTTTTTCTCTTTCTGGCTTACTTCACTCTGTATGACAGTCTCTAAGTCCATCCACATCTCTGCAAAAACAAAGAACCCAATCAAAAAATAAGTGGAAGACCTAAATAGACATTTCTCCAAAGAAGACATACAGATGGCCAGGAGGCACGTGAGAAGATGCTCAGCATCACTAATTATTAGAGAAATGCAAATCAAAACTACGACGAGGTATCACCTCACACCAGTCAGAATGGCCATCGTCAAAAAATCTACAAACAATAAATGCTGGAGAGGGTGTGGAGAAAAGGGAACCCTCTTAACACTGTTGGTGGGAATGTAAATTGATACAGCCACTATGGAGAACAGTATGGAGGTTCCTTAAAAAACTAAAAATAGAACTACCATATGACCCAGCAATCCCACTCCTGGGAATATACCCGAAGAAACCATAGTTCCAAAGGATACAAGCACCTCAGTGTTCACTGCAGCACTATTTACAATAGCCAGGACATGGAAGAAACCTAAATGTCCATCAACAGAGGAAGGATAAAGAAGATGTGGTACATATATACAGTGGAATATTACTCAGCCATAAGAAGGAATGAAATTGTGCCATTTTCAGAGACGTGGATGGGCTATATTCTAATGGCAATGGGAAGTCTTTGAAGAGTTTTACTTGAGAGAGTGTTATGATCAAGTTTTTGTTTTTAGAAGTAGAACTTTGTCTGCAGTATGGAAATGGATTGGACGGGGAGATATTTAAGGCTGGGGGGTTTGTTAGGAGGCTCTTAAAAGTAACCATGGTAGGGCTTCCCTGGTGGCGCAGTGATTGAGAGTCTGCCTGCCGATGCAGGGGACACGGGTTCATGCCCCGGTCCGGGAAGATCCCACATACCGCGGAGCGGCTAGGCCCGTGAGCCATGGCCACTGAGCCTGCACGTCCGGAGCTAGGCTCCACCACGGGAGAGGCCACAACAGTGAGAGGCCCGTGTACCAAAAAAAAAGTAACCATGGCAATAAAAGATAATGACTTAAAATAGTGGGGATTGAGGAAAATGGACAGATTTTAAAATGTATTTCAAGATAGAATACAATATAATATTTTATGATTAGACATAGGTATAAGAAAGAGGAAGGAGCAAAAGATTCTTTCAGATTTCTGGCTTTAATTAATAAATGGAGAGTTATACTGTTTACTAAGGAAAGGGACAAATGAGGAAGAGGAGGTTGTTTTTTTTTTTGTTTGTTTTTTTGCGGTACGCGGGCCTCTGACTGTTGTGGCCTCTCCCGTGGCGGAGCACAGGCTCCGGACGCGCAGGCTCAGCGGCCATGGCTCACGGGCCTAGCCGCTCCGCGACATGTGGGATCTTCCCGGACCGGGGCACAACCCCGTGTCCCCTGCATCGGCAGGCGGACTCCCAACCACTGCGCCACCAGGGAAGCACAAGGAGGTTTTTTTATTTGGGAGCATTTTGGACATATCGCATTGAAAGTATCCAAGGCAACCATGGAGTATTGTCCACAAGGCAATTGAATATACTGCCTGAAACTCAGAGGAAGTATCTGCTTTGGAGATTTATATTTACAAGTATTCAACATATTCATGGTAATTGAAACATAGGTGTTTTTGCCACCACCTAGAAAGAGATTAGATTCAAGGACCAAATTATAAGAAACTACTACATTTGAGGAACACACAGAGTAAGAGGAGTCCACAGTAGAGACTAAAAAAGAGCAACTATATGAGGAAGAAGAAACCTAGGAAGTCAAGGGAAGAGGAAATAAACATCAGTGTTATATGCTGCTGGGAGATCAAGCAAAATTAAACACTTCTACAAATCCCATGAGTTAGCAAAAGAAGATCTTTAGTGTTCTTCAGAAAAGCAGTTTAAGGGGAGTTGTTGTTTGAGACCAAGCCATAAGGTAATGAATGGAAGAATAAGTGGGAACTAAGGAAGTAAAGATCGTGAACACATTCTTTAAGAACTTAACTTATACTCTATTTAAAAATAATCTGGAAGTCATCACTGATTGCTCTTTTTGTAATCCTACCCTCCATATCCAATCCATCAGTAAGTCAACTGGATCTATCCTCAAAACATATCCTACTTCATCTATTTCTTTCCTTCTTCACTACTACACCCTAATCAAAACCACTGTAATTGTTTACTTGGATTATGGCACTAACTCCCATCTCATCTGCCTACTTTTAGAGTAATCTACTGAAAACATAAATCAGATCCTGTCACTCCCCTGCTTAAAACCCTTTAATGGTTTGCAGTTGTACTCATAATAAATTCCAAACGTCATACTCTGGCTTACACATCTAAGCTTCTGCTTATTCCTCCAACCTCATTTTATACCACTCTGTTCATGCCCACTATGCTCTAGCCACACATATATTTATTCCTCAAATAATGTGTGTTTGCCTCTACTTTAGCTTTTTGTACCAGCTGTTCTCAGTGCCTGGGATACTCTTTCCCTAGAACTTTACTTATCTAGTTCCGTTATTCAAATTTTACCTTAAAAGTCACCTCTTAAGTGATGAGTTTCAACCACACAATCTAACTACCTAGTACTTTCTACTCTTATTTTACTTATCTGCATAGTATCTGTAACTCTTTGATATTTTTTTCTTTTTTTGTCTGTTTATTTTGTTTGTATTCCCTTCAACAGAGAATTCCATGAGAACAGGATCCTTCATAGTCTCTTCATTTTATCCCTGCACTTAGCTCAATTTTTGGCACAAGTAAGCGTTTGAATAAATGTATTAGATACATGTGTGAATAGATGGATGAATGGAGTTTTTAAGGAGGTTGGGAGAGGTAGTGTGCTGGCTAGAGAAATATGGGGAATCAAGGAAGGCTAATTTTTCCATTGGAGAGACATTAGCAAATTTATATATTAATAGTAAAGGGAGAGGTTGAAGTAAAATAAAGACACAGGAGACTAATGTGACTGGCATTGTTCATTTTTGACCACTTTGTCACCTTAACCAACTTGCTTTTGACCTAAATACTCTTGACCTAATTTCGTGTTAACAATTTTACCTATGTGTTGTTGAAAGCTGGGTAGTTGCATTATCATGAGTTGTTTTGTAATTAGAGAAGGCCCTGACATAGTAAAGAAGGGTCTTGCAAGTAACTAGAGGTCCGACTTCCGTGGGTATCTGGCCTCTAATGGTCTGAGGAGGGCAATGATTGGAGAGAGCATCTGCCTCTCCCACACCACATAAAGATACATGCATACCCATTTCCACTGTTTTTACCCTCTGGCCTACTATGGTATCTTGGGCAGATGGAAGACAACTAGCCCCAAGAAAGACCCATTTCTCAGTGGGGTGCAAACTTTGACAGCAGCTATTGCATATGGAGCACCTCCTCTCAAGAGACCTAGAGCATGCCTGTGTTTACTCATTCTCTCATTCATTCAACAACTATTTATTGAAGCCCTATCTTGCGTCAGTAGCTGCACAGAAAGAGGAAATGGCTGGGACTTCCTTCTATAAGAAGTAAACTCAAATGTTTAGTTTGCTAACAGTGGAGAGATGGAGAAAGAGAGCAGGAAATGATTTATATGAAAGAATTTGAAATTTTGCAATATAGTGTTATATTCTGCTTTTTTTCACACAATATATACCTTGAGCATTTTTACGCTTAAATATTCTCAGAGTACATAATACTCAAACATATGAGTGCATCACTTTTTATTTAACATGTTGATTGTAGTTTTTTTTTTCATTTTTTTGCCATTAAAAATAATGCTGCACAATTTACACTCTAATTCCCGTGTTTAGAAGAATCTTCTTTTTAGAGTGGCTATCTATGGTGCATTCAGATTATTTTACTTCTCCCACTACTTATCAAATATACACACATGCACATTCATACACACTGAACCCCTACCTTAGTTTCTTTATTTTCTGGTACTTGGAGGTACAGTGTATATTACATGGAAAAGCACATAATTTCCTGTTTGCATGGTTCTCTGTTTTTGGTATCTGACCTTTGCCTTAGGAAGTGTGGTGAAAACACATTCCATGATGTTTTGGGCTGCCAATCGACCTCTCTTATCTTCTTTCCGTCTTACTTTCTGAGAGTTAAGTCTCTGAAAGATAGAGGAGGATAAGTGAAGATTATGATGGGAGGACCGCATTCCATCAAAAAGTTGTTCTAGGGCAGCAGAACAGCTGTCTAGTTCTCTGGTCAATGGATAATTTGGTTAATGTAGACTGGATCTCCAAGTCTGGATCAGATGGATGAGAACACAGTGTCTTCCTACTTTCTTCCAGTCAAAGGGGTAGGGAGGATGCTCTGTTTCATGAGATTATGTTTTAGGGAGGGGCACTGATACATACGTTAGATAGATAGATAGATAAAAAGAAAGGCAGACATTATCTATCTAATAATAATTTAGTATAATTTTAACATCACTTCCAAGATATGTTCCATGCTCCTTCTTTTGTCTGCTCACTTCTTCCTTCTTCCTCCTTTCTTCACTCCCATTCTCCTTGTACTTCTCTCAATTTCATTCAGGCATTCTGTTGTTCTTTCAATAGTTACTGAATACCTAACATGTTCCAGGTGTTAAGCCAATTACTAGGAATATGATTATTTTTAAAAAAGGCCAGTTTTTTCTTCAAGATGATATCTATATCTAAACAATTGCATCACAACATATAAGTGCCCTGACTGGGTAGCCCAGGGTATCATGGGAACGTGTTAAAGGCCACACTTAACCCAGAACTGGGCACATAATAAGTGCTTAATTCATATGAATGCATATATCAGTGCAAAGAAATGAAAACAAATGTCTTTTTTCCCCCAAAGGAGTTGATTTAGGATCATGCCAAACAGAACCTCTGTAATAGCAAATGTGTCTCTATTGTGGCTTGGCATACAGGGTTAGTTGTGTCTGACATTTTTTTTCTTCTTGTGTCACTCTAGAACAGGGGCCCTATTTGAAAAAACAGGAAAGATTGATGGTTTGGCTTAATTTTTCTTTTAGTATTTGGGAAGTTTCATTCTTTTTGAAGCAAAGCATTAGGCAGAGATACCAGAATGACAATAAATACCTGATTTTCTGTACTGTGCATTGAGGATCATCTGGGGATTGAAAAGCGGAGTTTGCAGATATAAACAAAGCTGCTCATGGACTCAGCCCATCCTCCCTGCAGAGGCGAACTTATTGCTGAAAAAAAATGCAATACCTAGTGAATTTTAAGCAATGCTGGAGCAGAGAGAAGGTTAGGCTGACACATAGTAAATTCCTTGCACCAAATATATCTTTGCCATGGAAATTCTCAATTTAAGAAACTTTTAATACGTTTTCAGCTTTTTTTCTTTTTCTTTTCTTTTCTTTCTTTTTTCCTTTTTTTGAGAGGCAAGACGGGTGTTTGCAACTTATTAAAATGTTAAAATATCAACCACTCTGACGTGCCTGGAATGTGAAACAACAGTGAGGAGGTAGGAACAAGCTGACCTGGTGTTCCTGTATTTCTTAAAGAAGCTGCCCACTTTTAAAAAACGATTTTGGCCCAGTGGGTAAAGCAGGACTGTTGAATATGAATTTCAGATCGATCTCCTGCCTCTGACAGTTACTGCATGAGCTCCAATCACATTAGCGACTCTTCAGCTTGAGCCAGAATTTACAGCATAAATTCAACATTTTTCAAATCTTAATCAACCCAGAGGTCATTCTCCTCAAAGTGCAGTTTTGCTACTGCCACTAGAAAATCAATGGAGAAGGGTTGATACTTTCCTGCTGCCACAGCACCAGAAACAAAATGAAATGCTCCAGAAAGGTCTGCTCCATTTTCAGTTGTAGCTCTTAGATAATTTTTTTGTTTTAATGCCAGTGGCACTTTTGATCCTCAATGTCTAGGTCCTACCCAGGGGAAATAGTCCAGTCAACAGTAGCAAAATCAGATTTAAAAAAGGGGAGAAACTTTGGTCTTATTCCTCTTTATCTTGAAAAATCTACTATTTCCACTGTCTATGGAATAAAGCCCCACTTCTTTGGCTTGGCAGTTAGAGCCCTTCACATAACACCTAGTCAGCTTAGCACATTGCCTGGCACAGAGGAGTGTCCAACAAATATTTTTTGAATAGTTGAATAGTGAATTTGACCTTGGTGCATCCACAAGAAACTTCTCCCTATATAACAATGCATCCTCAAGCCTTCAGGTCTTCATTCACACAAAGCTCTATGCACTTCATGACCTTTTAATTCTGTATCAAAATATTTTTGTTCCTTTGAGACCTGGCTCAGAGGTCACCTCTGTGAACCTTCTCTGTCCCTGCCCCAAGTCAAACAGGGCTACTAGTTTCTTCCTCTGTGATCCTACTGCACAGTTCCATACCTGTGTAATAGCCCTTGATAATGTTTTCAAAATAGGTATGGGTGGACGTGACTCTCTGATTGAATGTGAATTCTATCAGAGGTAAGACCTTGTCTCGCTCGTCTAGCATTGAGGGTGTCAAAACATATCAGTTGAACTAAATCAACATTCTCTGTAATCTAAATTTTTTGAGATATAAAAGCACAAGACTGGGAATGAGAAGAGATTTTTTTCACCCAACTGTGCAATCTTGGTCCAGCTCCTCTGGACCTCAATTTCATAATTGGGTGACACAATTAGCCTAACTGTTCAATAAAATTCAGTCTTACTTTAGCATTATTATTACTGTTGTTATTGTTGTATTTGCTATTTTACTCTTGCTATTAATACTACTAGTAGTACCACGACTATTACTTTAACAACTATTACTACTTCAGTTAACTGTGCCAGTTCCATTCATTGAGTTACTACTGTGTGTCAGGCTCTGTAATAAGAAATTAACTTACATTATTGCATTTAATCTTGAAAACAACCACATGAGTTAGATATTATTAGCTTCATTTCACAGAGATGAGAATGGATGCTCACAGACTAAGAAACTTGTCTGAAGTCACACAGCTAGAATGTGTCAGATCTAGAGTTTAAACCCAGTATTTTGATTTCCAATTCCTTAAAAGATGAACTTTTTATTTGTTATACCAATTACTTTGAACCCAAGAAAAGTATGTATTTTACTAGAAATATATAATTGGTTTATAATTTTAAAATAATATATCCTCATGAAAGATGGACTCTTCCAAAGTAAACAAAGAGCAGTAAATCACTCATATTTCTACTACCCAGAGAGATCCCATATTAACATGCCTGTGAATTTCCTTCACATATTTTCTTTACACATGTGTATGTATGTGTGTATACACAGTTGGCAACTGCATATTAATTGAGATGTAAAATTGGCATGGTAACAAAGCTAGTATGTGGAGGCTTTAACTCATTTGCCATTGCCTGGCCTGAGCTTCATGTACATTAGTATTAGTAGTTCAGCTATTCAGGAACTGCTCCTACCAAAGATACGTTTGAGGCGTTGGACTTTGACCCGTATCAGCAATTTGTCTCCTCCAGGTGTCAGAGTGAGGTAACTTTAACTCAATGGAGATATTCCATTCCTTGAAGGATGGCATAAAAATCATTGAGAGAAGAAATTAATTTCAGGAGCTGACTGAATTTTCCCTATTAGGGGAAAAATGCCACTCCTAGAACTTGGTGAAAGCCCAATCCTTGAAAAAGATCCAGATTTTGAGATTAACTAGATTACAGTCCAGTATCTATTAATTCTTTACTCTGGAGCCTGAGACACATATTATTTTAGAAACTATAGAGTCTAAGAAGAAACCTGAGTCTGAAAAGATTGAAGTCATTTGTTGTAATTCACATGCCTAAGAGAGAATGGGACTAAAACTTAATAGGACAGAGGAGTAAGCATTATTGTTGATTTAGTATCTACTTTGGCCACACACTGTATTAGGTCCTTGCTATACATTTTGTTGCTTTACACTCCCATTGACTCTCTGAGATGAAGGTGTTATCTCCTTTATAGATATGAGAAAACTGTGATAAAATGATCTGCTCAGGTTGCAAACATCTAGTAAGTGGCAGTGCCAGGATCCGAATCTCTGTCTATTTGACTCCAAAGTCTGTGTTTTTTAGCAAGACCACACTTCTGAGGCTTTCTGACTCTCAGAACAGAGCTCTTGCTAATAGAATCCTTTGCTATCATTTCTTAGACTAGCTGTTGTGCCAGTCAGGGTACCATGTGAGGAGCAGACTCATTATGAGTGTGAAGGGAATAGGAGTTCATTAAAGAAATTAGACATTGCGTAACTGTGGGAGGATTCGGGAAGTGACCAGGAAGTTGGAAGATCAGAGAAGGATCACCAGTCCATTAATCTAAGAAGCAAAGTGTCAAAATGAGACAGCACAGTAGGTAATCATGAAGAGATATTTGGAAACTGTGGCCTCTGTAACTACTGATTCTGTGGGTCTGCACCTGAAAATCTGGTGTTGGGTCTCAGTTCTCCAGTCAGCAGAGATAAGGGAAAGAGCTGAAATTAGAGCCGCCGGGGAGGGGAAGAACTAGCTGGAACCCCCAAGGTATCTCTGTGTCTGATGCCAAAGTAAAGATCTGCAGAGACAAATGGCTGTTACTTTATTTTCACCTTGTAAATCACGTGCAAGTTCCTCTGTTAACCAACTTTAACCCATAACCATACAGGAAAAGTCATTCTGAGAAACATAGTTCCCTGCTTAGCTATATCTTCCACAGCTGCCATTTGGACAGTTCTGGAGCGTATTATGCTCCAGAGGAAAGGATGTCGAACCAGCTATCCCCAAGCCAAATATCTAGAGCAGCACTGTTTAATAGGACTTGCTGCAATGATGGGAATGTTCTGTATCTGTGATGTACCTCATGCCTCTTTATTTTCCACTCTCTATGAATTCCTTTAAGGGTAGAGACTGTTATATTCCTAAGGGTTAAGTAAAGGATCTAGCATATGCCTGTGGAATAGATGAATGGTCACAGTCACTGTCATAGGCAATAAGCTGTCAAGGTAGTTGCTAGTAGAACAAAAGGCAGAACAGAAAGGCAGCATTATAGAATAATACCATTTTAGGGTTGGGATGGGCAGCTTAGAGGCTATGGTAGAAAGAATATAGGCTTTGGAGTTCTAATCCTAGTTCTGCTACCAAGCTCTGCTTGGTTATGTATCTCGGGCAAGTTATTGGACCTTTCTAAGCTTCATTTTCCTTACCTGTAAGAAAGGAAAGGATATACCTATTTCAGAGTTGTGAGAAGTAATGAAAGTATGTAAAGCACCTGGCACAGGGCCTGGCAAATATAATTTTCAATACATAGTTTCTTTCTTAGAGATTTTTTAGTATGTCTCCCTCATTATTAGTGGACCACCATTTTTAGGGTGCATTGCAAATAAATTGTTATTCTGACTATAACTGGTCATTCTCTGGTGCCAAGATCACAGGGCCATTTGAGACCTTCATTTAAAGAAGATTTTATAGATTTAACAGCATATTGGACAGATCCTCTGGGACCTCAGAGCCTTTCTGAGAATTACAAGGTTAAATGGTAATCGAATTATTTTTGCTGCATCAACATAGCTGTCCATGGTGACAGTTGCTACTCTGTGTGTGCCTCTGACCACTTCCATCTGTAGAATCATCATTTTGTTTCATTTCACAAACCATTTAGAAATGAATTGGATTTACCAGAGCACAGGGCTGAAAATATATTTAACCAGATCCATAGAAACAGACTTCAGAAGAATAGCCTGGCATGGAATTTTGTTGGTTATTCAGGGGACGACCCTCTTTCTTCTTGCCCAGTCTGCTGCCTGCACTTCTACAATTATCAGAATCCTCAACTGGATTGTACTTTTATGTAAGTCAAGCTAGTGAAGTATTAAAAAATACATAATTCATTTTTACTCAGAAATTTTAGCCGTGACTTCTACTGTAGTTACTAATCTGATTTCCTGGCCATATGAAACCTTAAAAGGGTCTTCCAAGGGCATGGAACCACTGAGTTTCTCCTTTTCCCTCACTGTTTGTCAGTTCTATATACAGGAGCTCAGATTTCCTCTCAAGTCAGGATGTTTGTGGTGACATTTATAAATAAGTCCAACTTTAAATATTTTACTGAGCTCTCAGCAATATTGGTAATAAGTAGTGTCAGGAAACCAGCTTAGCTCAAGGCATGAGAAAGGGCTTAAGAGAACAGACAGTATTTGACTAGAAATCAAGAAACTGGAATTTGAATTCTAGCTCCACTATTTACCTGCTGAATTACTTGACTTCCTTAGCTTCCTCATCTGTAAAATAAGAATAGTAGAATTTATTTTCAGGATTGTGGTGGGTCTGAAATGAGGTAATATGCAACTAGGTAGATTTGGGGCCTATTTCCTCTTTTCCTTTGTTAACTCCCTGTTTGCCCTCAGTCGAATCACACATACTTTTGGAGCCTCTAGCCCCCACTTACACATAAAAACTTTCAAAAGATGGGGAATTCCCTGGTGGCACAGTGGTTAAGAATCTGCCTGCCAATGCAGGAGACACGGGTTCGAGCCCTGGTCCTGGAAGATCCCACATGCCACAGAGCAACTAAGCCCATGAGTCACAACTACTGAGCCCAAGTGCCACAACTACTGAAGCCCATGCACCTAGAGCCTGTGCTCCACAACAAGAAAAGCCACCACACACCACAATGAAGAGTAGCCCTTGGTCACCGCAACTAGAGAAAGCCCGTGCACAGCAACGAAGACCCAACACAACCAAAAATAAATAAATAAATTAAAAAAAAAAAAAAGATGGCAGATAATCTCTAAATTCTCTCTGGGCTAAGAAGTCTGTGATAATCATTCTCTCTTCATTCTTAGCTGAGGAAAGAAGCTAATAGCACTACAAATCTCTTCCTACAAGAGGTTCTAGATGTCTCTAAGTTGGGCCTTCAACCAATTCCAGTGCCCTTGTTTTAACTTCTAAGTCATCTCTTCTTTCCTAATATTTTTTCACATTTAAACTATGATCTCATTGTTTTCTTCCACTAAACATTTTTTTAAATAACATGATTTAATCTCAAATGATCTTTCTGAAACATTTGATGTATTCATATTCCATGTCCAAGAAACCTGGATCTCAATTCTTAGAGGAACCTCAGCTATCATTCTATATAACTTTCTCATTCCCTGGCCATAATCCCTTCTGCATTTCTATGGACAGAGGTCGTTCAACTTCTGTTTGAATGCTTCTAGTGATGGGACACTCACTGGTGGGGCACTGTATCTTTGCACCATTCCTTATTACTTGTACCGGATTACTCCACAGAGCTTGAAGTTTGGTGGTACAATTTATAGCAAGGGACCATTACTACTTCAGATATTATGTACTAGCAAATGACCCACAAACCTGCTGATTTGTGGAAATGTTTTGACATTCACTTATCCTGACTCATACTTATGGGCTATAGTAACATATTTAATCAAGAATTAAGATCCACTTTTGTCTGCAGGATCTATTACTTACCTTATTACTTAAGGTCTTGGACAAGACTGTTCACATCCCTACTCCTCATCTGTAAAATGGGTATAAGAATAATCATTCTGCCTTCCTCCAGATTTTTGAAAGCATGAACTTAAGGTAACATAACTAATAGGCTTTATAAATTACTATAGCAGGGGTCAGCAAACTATGGCCTATGGATTGGCAGCCTGTTTTTGTAAATAAAATTTTATGGTAACATAGCCATGCCCATTCATTATTATGTCTTTGGCTGCTTTCATACTACTTTGTCCTAGTTAAATATTTGCAACAGAAATGGTGTGGCCTACAGGCCTAAAATATTTACTATTTAGCCCTTTATGAAAAAGTTTACTGACATCTGTGCTATACAAATAAGTGTTTATTATTAGAATTACTAGAAGGATTATTTTAGGAAAAGGAATAAGATGATAATATTGAAGTATATTAATAGAAAGACATCTAGTAAACTCACTGGCAAACATTAATTGAGCACCTGACAATGTCAAGCACTGTCTTATGTATTTTACCTGCATTTTCTTGCTTAATCTTTACAACAACACTATGTGTTTGTTATCTTATTATATCCATGTTACAAGTGGACTGACTCTCAATAACTTAACCAAGGATACACTGGCAGAGAGCCAAGATTTGAATTTGGATATCTATTCCAATATCTGTGTTCTTTTTGTGATGCCACCTAGCCTCTCATAGTTATGAGAGTCATAACTTTAAGTATTGTAATTCTTATCTGTTAGAGCCTTATGGAAAGCATTAAGGATCTGAAAAGTTGTAAATGATCATGTTAATAATGGATACAAAATCTAACATGCATTGTAAATACATTACAATTAGAAAGGAGTTCAAATATATCAGTAGGATTAGTGCTTTGAAAACATATAGAAGCAGATAATAGCAAAAACTAACAGAGTGATGAAGATTGAATAGTAAGGATTACTGAATCTTTGAATGTTTTGACATCACCACCACAATTTTGTCAGCACACACCAACCTTATTCAGTTTAGGTATCTATTAGATCAGTACTTAAAATCTCAATGGAGTCACACATGGTGAAAAGATAGGATGAAAGGAGTCTGTAAGCTGACAGGTTGATTGTTCCTCCACTCTATGGTTTTTGAAATCTGAAAATCTTCTAACATTAACTGTAAAATAGTCGAAATGTTAATAAAGTAGGTTGGGCTACTTCATTAAGTGAGGCATAAAGGAAATGATTCATTAAGAGCTTCTTTTAGAAAGAGCATGAAGGTTATCAGCTAAAAAAAATAAAAAGAAAAAGGTAACAGAACATATATTCCTCTCTTCGCATGAAATGCTAATATCACACTTGTCATCCATGTATAATCCATGTATAAT
Organism: Neophocaena asiaeorientalis asiaeorientalis; assembly: GCF_003031525.2. Lineage (NCBI taxonomy): Eukaryota > Metazoa > Chordata > Mammalia > Artiodactyla > Phocoenidae > Neophocaena > Neophocaena asiaeorientalis. The sequence goes on along the minus strand of NW_020172632.1, from coordinate 2,161,432 downwards.
ATAGAATTTACACTAAAAGAAAACTTAAAGATCCTTCTATTTAACCCCCTTAATTTAGAGATTAAAAAAACTGAGGTTCAGAAAAGTTTAGTTATTTGCCTAAGGTCAGACAGCTAATATTTGTCAGAAATGGAACTGAAAAACTGATTTCTTTCTCATTCATTTATTAGTACATTCATTCATTCATTAAAAACATTTAATTCAGTCATTCATCTAACATTTATTGAGTCCTTGCTGTACAATATCCACAATATTAGATGTCATAATATGTGTGTTGTTTCATTTAATTCTCATGAGGTAGGTATTATTACCTTCATTTTATAGCTGATAAAACAGATTAAGAGAGGTTAAAAACGTTGCTCAAGGTCTCGCAGCTTAGACACGAATTAACTAGCTAAAGAGAATATGGAACCAATTTGAAGCTTCCTTATACAATTCCAAAGTCAGGCATAATAGGGAATCCTGTACTGTTGGTGGGAATGTAAATCGGTGCAGCCACTATGGAGAGTATGGAGGTTCCTTAAAAAACTAAAAATAAGGTTACCATATGATCCAGTAATCTCACTTCTGAGCAGATATCTGGCAAAGACCAAAGACAGGCAAAACAGAGCTAAGCAAGCCTCTGTTCCAACTCTGAAATGATAATTGACTCGGTCAGACTTTCAACCTGAGTTGGTAGAGAACTTACTATTTGAAGTCACTAGCCAGAGCCTGAAGAGATGATATTCTGAATTATCAAGTGAAAAGAGATGTATGTTTTATTTTATTTTACATCTTATTTTCCAAAAATAAAATTTTAAAAAACCAATCAATTAAAAAAAAACGTAAACACTAATCCAGCTGAAACACGATTAATTCCATTTTTGCCTGTTTCCTTCCAATGTTCTCTTTATATATACATATTTTAAATGGCTGCAGTCATAGAATTGCAAGATTATATATTGCTTTTTATTAGTTAACATCAGAATATCATATAATCTTCCCATGTCAACTCATATTCCATTCCAGGCATAATCTTTGCAATTACAGTTTTAATAGACTATTCAATTGCATAATCATACCATAATTTACCTTATTCTCTTTGTCAAACATTTATTTTTTAAACATAGTTAGTGAACATAGTTTAGCATTTAGGGTTATTTAGTGTTTTTTAGCTTCTGTTTTATCATTTATTTAAGAAATAATATGGGAAATAGTTTAAGACCATTGAGTTGAAGTGTGAATATCATTTTTGCTCTTATATACTTCTGTATTAATATCAAAAGCGTTTGTAGAAATTTACAGTGCCTACATGAGTAAAAAAGGAGTCAGTTTATCATGTTGGGGTCTATTATGTTTTTGGCAGATTTTGCTAATGTAGTAAATGACTAGATGCTTTAGATACCTGGCATATATGTAACAAAGTGATGTTTTGTAATCTAAATGCAAAGATTTGACTATCATTTTTGCCTCAATAGAGCATTACCCCCCGTTTGGGTTAGCATATTAACCGCAAAGCTTAGGGCACAGAATATCAAAAATTTTAGATGCCCTGCTGTGAGTGATGATGACAAAAAGAAAGAAATTTCAAACCTAAGATTTTCTGCAATATTTATGTCTTCTCTTAGTTTCTTTCATATTAAGACTAAAAATAATTTCACTTAGAAAGTGCAAAGAATATAAAGAAGTTTGATTAAAGACTCCTTCAAATGTTGATATATCTTTTTAATATATAACCTTCTTTAATATTGTAACCAATAATTAAAATAAATCTACATCAAAAAAACAATAAAGAAGCTAACTATGAAAATTCTCATTAAATACAGTTTTAATGCATTCATTTTATTTCATTTATGACTTTTATATAGGCATGTATTTTGGAATAAATAATAGGAACCCTTTTTGATATATCTTAGAGAGTTTGGAACTTCTTTGGGATGAAAAATATTTTAGTAATTCTTTCAATAAATCTGCGTTACTTAATGTCTTTTTTTCTTTTTATTGTGGTAAGAATCACACTGTGTAAAAGTTACCATCTTCACCAATTTTAAATATATAGTACAGTAGTGTTAACTATATGCACATTTTTGTGCAACAGCCCTCTAGAACTTTTTCATTTTACAAAAAACTAAAACTTTATATCCATTGATCAAAAACTTCCCTTTTCCCACTTCCTCACCCCTGAGAACAAACATTCTACTTACTGTCTCTAAGAGTTTGACTACTTTGGATACCTCATACAAGTAGAATTATGCAGTGTATGTCTTTCTGTGACTGGCTTATTTTACTTAGCATAATAATCTCAAGTTTCATCCATTTGTACCATATGACAGGATTCTCTTTATTTTTAAGACTGAATAATATTCCATTGTGTGTATACACCACATTTTCTTTATCCATTCATCTGTCAATGGACATTTAGGTCACTTCCCCCTCTTGGCTCTTGTGAATAATGCTGCAGTGAACATGGGTGTGCAAATATCTTTTCAAGATCCCATTTTCAATTCTATTGGTTATATACCCAGAATTAAGATTGCTGTATTATATAGTAACTCTATTTTTAATTTTTTTGAGCAACCTCCATACTGTTTTCCATAGAGGCTGCACCATTTTATATTCCTACCAACAGTGCACAAGGGTTCCAATTTCTCCATGTCCTCTTCAACACCTGCTGTTTTCTTTCTTTCCTTGTTTTTTTTAACGATAGTAGCCATTCTGATGTGTGTGAGGTAATATCTCATTGTGGTTTTGATTTGCATTTCCCTGATAATTAGTGAAATTGAGGATCTTTAATATGCTTATTGGCCATTTATATATCTTCTTGGGAGAAACGTTTAAGTTCTTTGCCCATTTTATTTTAAAGATTTTTTTGATGTGGACCATTTTTAAAGTCTTTATTGAATTTGTTACAATATTGCTTCTGTTTTATGTTTTGTTTTTTTGGCCATGAACCCGCACCCCCTGCATTGGAAGGTGAAGTCTTAACCACTGGACTGCCAGGGAAGTCCACTTTGCCCATTTTTTAATTGGATTATTTTCTTGTTGTTGAGCTGTGGTTTTTATATATTCTAGATATTAACCCTTTATCAGATATATGGTTTGCAAATATTTTCTCCCATTTCTTAGTTTGCCTTTTAACTTTGTTGATTGTTTCATTTGCTGTGCAGAAGTGTTTAAACTTGATGTAGTCTCATTTCTTTTTGCTTTTGTTGCCTAGGCTTTTGGTATCATATCCAAGAAATCATTGCCAAATCCAATGTCATGAACCTTTTCCCTATGTTCTAGGCATTTTATAGTTTCAGATATTACATTTAGTGATTTAATCCATTTTGAGCTAATTTTTTATGTGATATGTGTCCAACTTCATTGTTTTGTATGTGAATATCCAGTTTTCCCAACACCTTTTGTTGAAGAGACTATTCTTTCTCTGTTGCATAGCCTTGACACTCTCGTAAAGATCATTTGAACATACACAGGTCATATATAAAAATAAAATAAAACAATATTTTATATAATATTAAATATATTATATTAATAATATATAATATTTTATAATTATATATATGTATATTTCAGGGGGCTCTCTATTCTGTTCCATGGGTCTATATGTCTGTATTTATGCCAGTACCATACTGCCCATTCTGCTTTGATTACTGTAGCTTTGTAATGTGTTTGGAAAGCAGGAAGTGTGAGGCCTCCAGCTTTGTTTTTTTCTCTCAAGAGTGTTTTGCCTTTTCAGGGTCCTTTGAGATTACATACGAATTTTATGATTTTTTTTCTATTTCTTCCCAAAAAAATGCCATTAGGATTTTTATAAGGATTGCATTAAATCTATAGATCACTTTGTGTACTATGAACATTTTAACAACATTAAGTTTTCCAATCCATGAACATGGAATGTCTTCCCATTTATTTGTACCTTCTTTAATTTATTTCATTAATGGTATGTAGTTTTCAGTGTACAATTCTTTCACCACCTTGGTTAAGTTTATTTCTAATATTTTGTTCTTTTTCATGCAATTATAAATGGAATTGTTTTCTTAATTTCCTTTTCTGATAGTTTGTTCTTAGTTTATAGAAACCCAACTGATTTTTGTATGTTGATTTTTGTATTGTACAACTTTACTTAATTTGTTTATTAGTTTTAGCAGTTTATGTGTGTGTGTGTGTACTCTTTAGGGTTTCTATATATAAAATCATGCAATCTGCAAACAAAATATTTTTATTTCTTCCTTTTCAATTTGAATGCCATTTATTTATTTTACTTGCCAAATTGTTATTTCTAGGCACCCTAGTATTATGTTGGATGGCAATGGAGAGACTGGAATTCTTGCCTTGTTGATATTAGAGGGAAAATTTTCAGTTTTTCATCATTGAAGATGATGTTATCTGTGGAATTTTCATATATGGTTTCTACTATGGTGAAGTGATTTTTTTTCTGATCATCATTTTTTTATCATCATGTTTTTAACATGAAAGGGTATTGATTTTTTTCAAATGCATTTTCTGCATCAATTGGGACAATCATGTAGTTTATGTCCTTCATTCTGACAATGTGGTACTTTACATTGACTGATTTTCATGTATTGAACCATTCTTGCATTCCAGGATGCATAACTTCTAGTGTGCATTTGGTAAATAGTAAGATGCAGACATTCAAATCTTGAAAAAATATAAACAAATAAAAATGCCTTCCTGTGCCTTATCCTATCTTGGTTCTTGTTCCTTTTACTAATACTGTGTTTCATCATTTAGAATGCCAACTATAAGTCAAGACATAAACAGAAGTAAAAACAAATGCCAGCCACTTCTTAGTGCCTAGTGGAGATACCCTTTATATTCATACTTGAAGGCTTCATGTGAATTAATCTGTATACTCTCATGGGAAGGTATCGAGTATTTCAGTGGCTAGGGGAACTTCATTTGTTTTTCTATTGGATATGTGCTGCTGCTGAAAAGAAGATGCTGCTGTGCTGTACCAAGCCATACAGCCAAGAACAAGCATGAATTCCCACTCCATGCCAGGCAGCTCTATGCTGCATTAAATAAGATATAGATCTTGCTATTGAGAATTCAGCTTTCAAGTGATGAGACATGTATGCAAATATAATATTTCTATAAACAAAGTATGATAGGATCCCAGAAGCAGAAAAAGTGAATTGCAAGTTATGAAATCCTAGAAGATCAGGGAAGACATCATGGAGGCAGTGATATATTTGAAGTGAGACTTTAAGGATTAGAAGTCTAATGGTGGAGAAGTATAAGGCTGCAAAGCCCCTTGAATTCAGATCCCTGCTACTTCCACACCACATTAAGGTGTGAAAATCTTTGTATTGGTCCAGTGTCACAAGGCTCACCACATTGCCTGTATCCAGAAGCCTCAGTCCTCTTCCCATTTGGTATGTGGGGATAGGGGGTTGGTGGCCATGATGATGTTCTGCTCATATCTTCCTTAAAGAAAACCTGCTCTGGGGAGCATAGTTGACAGATAGCCTCCAGGTGACACATGAGACCACATGTCCCCTGGGCTACTCTCAGTCATTGGACTGGATTTTGTAGGGTAGCTAGAACTATATCATTACTGCCCAATGTGGAAGACTGCCAAGGGCAACTTTTCTCAGATTCCCCATTGGCCTAGCTGATACTTTCTCAGAATGACACTGCAGCTTGAAGTTCTTCCTACCCAATTCTGCCTTTTTTTCCTCCTTTCACAGGTACCAGACCCTGCATTGCTATTTGAAAGCTCTTCATGACCAGTCTTGTTCCCTCCCTCTTATCCTTAATGGGAAATTCTCCCCAAAACTCTCTAGCAGATCTAATGCCATCTTGGTTTCTTCTTGTCAAATGACCTGAAATGACAAAGAAGGGAAACCCTACTACTCCCTCCCCACCAGAGTTCTCTCTCCATTGTTCCCAACCTTAAGACAGTGGCCTCTCTCCCTTAGGTACTATAGCTAGTATATCTCCTTAACAGCATTAGGTGTTCAGAATAGCTAAGCACAGTTGTCTTCAAGAAACTTCTGTTTTCAGGCCTGCAGGACCTTGAGGCAAGAGAACACAAAGGCCCGATTTCTTTCTTTTCACTAGAGAGGGGAAAATATAGAAAACAAAGCACAAAGAGCTGTCATTACTCTGAAATATTTATTTACTTAATAGAAGACTCATTTAGGTAGTGTTTGAACTATACTCTTTCACATATAGTATTTCATTTGATATTCATGATAGTTTTTAGAGGTAGCTATTGTTTATATTTTTTAGATGGAGACATTTAGAGGGAAACAGATTACTTGTTTTTTCAAAGGTCACACAGAAAGCAAATGGTCAGGCTGGCAGTTGCCCTCTAGTCTGCTAAACATCAGATCCTGTGTTCTTTCCAGTGAACCACCCTGCAACATGCTTTCTTTTTAAGGTCTTAGTAATGGACGAAATTCCTTCATCAGTGTGTGACTTGTGCACCTTTACACTCAGAAGCATCCTGCACTTGTTTTAATGTTTTCTTGAAATTCTTAATAAGTTTTGAACAAGGGGCCTCATAATTTCATTTTGCTTTGACCCCCACAAATTATGTAGGCAGTTCTTAATCTTAGGTCACTATCTTAATCCTTCAGATATCCTATATTTTATAGAAAAATACCCCAGACTGTAAAGCTTATACACAACATTTATTGCTCGTAGGTTTGGAGGCTAGATGTGCAACATGGTCAGATTCTAGTGAGGGCCCTTTTCCAGGTCGCAGACTTCTTGTTGTATCCTCACATGGTGGAAGTGGGCTATGGAGCTCTGTGGGAATCTCTCTTGTAAAAGCACTTCAGCCTTCACCCCCATGACCCAATCCCCTCTTACAGGCCACGCCTGCTAATACTATCACTTTTGGGGATTAAGATTTCAACATATGAATTTTGGGGGGATACAAACATTCAGACCATGGCAGTTACATTATGATTTTTCAGTTGTCAAAACTAATCCCTCAAAAAATGTCAGCGATCTTAAGTTCCCTACCTAACTATGAGCCTTTTAGCAAATTCTCATCCCTAGATCTTCTGGGCCAAATATCACTCTCTTCCACACCCCCATCACAAGCCAACACCACTAACATGTTCAGATTTGCATCTTAGGCAGACTTCTCTGGCAGCTCTGCAGAGGGACTTGGATGAGGCCATATTGAGATGCAATCAGAAATATAGATACTTTGATGTTTAGCAGCAGATAGTGTTGTTTATATTGTGACCGGGTAAAGCCTCTGACCACTTAGTTGGGATAAGGCCATAATCCTTCATCTTTAATTCTGAATCCAAAAATAGTGAATTTTTAAGTAATGTTAAACTTACTTGATAGCAAAATCTGACCTATCTGGATTTGAGGTGACAGTCTTTATTTATACCACTTAGTGTGAATATTTATACATCTTGTTACAGAAATATTATGTTTGATTGTTGATTTCTGCCCTGGAACCCTCTGATTTAGTTTGTTAAAGAATATATAGTAAGTATTTTGAAAAAACTTTAATAATTTTTAAAAACTGAATCCCCCAAATTTTCAAGTCCCTGGAGTTTTGGCTGGGGGATTATATACCAATATTTCTTTTCTTCACTCACTGGTGAAAGTATTTATGTAGCTCCATAGGGAATTGATCTCAGGGAAGCAATTTTAAGCCTACCACACCTTCTAGAGTCAGTGATTTGTGGAACTTCTTGGCCTCCTGAAATAATCTCAGTAAGAACTCTTTGAGGGGACTACGCTGGTAGTCCAGTGGTTAAGATTCCGTGCTTCCAGTGCAGGGGGTGGGTTCATCCCTGGTTGGGGAAGTAAGATCCCACGTGCCGTGTGGGGTGGCCAAAAAAAAAAAAAAAAGAAAAGAACTCTTTGGGAGAAGGGGAGGCAAAGAAGGTACAATTCAGGAATGAGTTCTAAAATAAATCAGAAAATTATATGGATATGCAGATTGATAAAAGGCACATTGCCTGAATTTCTTATGACTTTAAATTGAATTACGTTTATCTAGGACCTATGGAGCTTGCAATTCACTCGTTACATTTATAATTAAGAAATTTTATTTTATTAGTTGGGTATAGTGTAGTGAGGCTGCCTAGCACAGAATAGGAACTTAATAAATGTTTGCCAAATAAATGAATAGTTGAAACAGATTCATTCACATTCACTTCTGTTTACTTGTGGTGATACCTATGTGCTTCAATTAAATGTATTCATTTAAAAAGTAGACCAGTGTTAATCATTAAGCTATCTTTATAAAAACTTTAATAGAGAAAAATTTTAGGACTCAGATAACAACTTTATTCATTCAGCAAATCTTTATTTGATATCTACTATGTGCTAGACCCAGTAGCAAGCTCTAGGACTATAATAATGAAGTACAGTTCCTTCCTGTGAAGGGTTTACAGCAGGATCCACAACAGTGCTCAAACCATGCACCTATTTTGTTTCTTTTTCCATGGCTTCCCTTGCCCTCCTTCTTGGTATGTATTCCTGAAGAGTTATGATTTTTGTCTCCTCCTTTGTCTACACTCTCCTGTTGTAGTGGAAAAACACATTTTTAGAGCTAGGGTTCTGGCTCTACCATTTTCTGTTAGGTGAATTACTAAATCTCACTGAGCTTCAGTTATCTTGTCCATAAAATGAAGATGAAATAATAGTCTTATCTATCACTTTCAGTTGTAAGAGCTTGAGGAAAGTGCTTTTACTTGTTATAATTTACAAAAGTTTATTTTATTAATTCCTTCGATAACATAGTCCCTTTAGTTATATATCAAATATCTACTTCCAAATTTCATTGTACCTGCTGGATGTTTCTACTTAGTTACTGTGCAACGAGCTGAGACTTTCTGGTGGAATGACTTCTCTGTTTGCCTTTTGACTCTGAATTGTTTCATGATATGCTCTGTGCCCTGCCCCCCCCCCCTTCCTTGACTTTTAAAGAATAAAAAGTATCTTCTATTCTAAGTAAAAAACATCTATTTGGTCTAAGGAGTTCTTGTAGGAATAATTCAAGGGGAAATAATAAGGTTGGGCCCATGTTGAGTGTGCTTTCTGTAATGCTAGACAGCCAGAATCCTCCTGGAATATATTTAGTAGATGATTCTTCTTAAATGACAATGAACTAACCTCAGAGGATTCAAAGTATTAGGAAAATATTTATTGGATGTTTGCTCTGTACCAGGCTTCATTTCTTTTATTCTTCTCAAACAACCAGTGAGGAATTCTTCTGTGACGACACAATTGCCATCTGGCTGGATTCATGGCCTTATGAGATGATAAGATCCTTGTCACTAGAAGTATTTATGTAGAGTCCGGAGAGGGAGTTTGTGTTCGGAGACAATGCATGTATATTTCACGCTTTTTTATGCCTCACATACAAAAGGAAACTGATTGCCTTTGTTCCAAACTATCTTTTCTGGAATATTTGTACAGTGATCATCCCTGGAAGATAGAGATCCTGTCTTCTTCCAGAGCAACAAACAGGTGTGCTTATTGTATAGTATAGAAGATTAGAATTCTCACAGCTCAGAGTTCCTCTCCTAGAACACAACCCACTCTGTGCGCAAGTATCATCTGGTCCTCTTTGCATTTCTCCATGGGAAGAGGGGCTCAAGGAACCAGTACAAATGCTGACTCCATAGCTACTACTGTTGCTGTGAATCCGTTGTCTGTGACCCAGGCGTCTTGTATCTTCTGCCATTATCCATGAAACTAAGTCAGTTATTTAGTTAGCTTGCAAGAAGGGTAAAATCTCAGACCCTTTACAGTTCTTAACAGTTTGAAGGTGGCAAGGAATGAAGTCTGAAGATTATTCCCTGTGCTGAGACCAAAGAGTGCTATACTTAAAGTCAGACAGTTGTAGGTAGGTATGATTCTTTGCTTTGCCACTTACTGGCTGTGTGTTCATGAATAATTTACTTAACATTTCTGAAAATAATTTTCTTATTGATAATATAAAGGTAATAATACCAGCCTCACTAGGTTGCTGGGAGAATTAATAGGGATAATAATTATTTGCATGCCATTAATAGATAGCCTGGAACACAGAAGGTACTCTCCTAGTATAGAATTACTGTCCTGATTTTTCTAGTCTTATGACTCTGTGTCACTCTCATTTTTTAATTCTTCCTCATCTCTAGCCCCAGCTCCCTGAGTGGGAATAAATAGGTGTTAGTATGACACTTAACTGATTTATCTTCTTTTCTCAACAAAAGTTTTCTTTTTCCTCTCCCATACCTACCAATGAAAATTTTACTTTCTTTTCCTTGTTTTTTCTTTTTTTCTTATTATTTAAAGAATTTTTTATTGCAGTATGGTTGATTTACAATATTGTGTTAATTTCAGGTGTACAGCAAAGTGATGCAGTTTTATATGTATAATATATATTCATATTCTTTTTCAGATTCTTCTCCATTATAGGCTATTATGAGATATTAAGTATAGTTCCCTGTGCTATACAGTAGGTCCCTGCTGGTTATCTATATGATATACAGTAGCATGTACATGTTAATCCCAAACTCCTAATTTATCCCTCCCCCACCTTTCTCCTTTGGTAACTGTAAGTTTGTTTTCTATGTCTGTGAGTCTATTTCTGTTTTGTAAATAAGTTAATTTGTATCGTTTTCTAGATTCTGCATATAAGGGACATCATATGATATTTTTCTTTCTCTGTCTGACTTACTTCAATTAGTATGATAGTCTCTAGGTCCATCCATGTTGCTGCAAATGACATTATTTCATTCTTTTTTATGGCTGAGTAATATTTCATTGTATATATGTAACACATCTTCTTTATCCATTTATCTGTCAATGGACAGTTAGGTTACTTCCATGTCTTGGCTATTGTAAATAGTGCTGCAATGAACACTGGGGTGCATGTATCTTTTCAAATTATAGTTTTCTCCAGGTATATGCCCAGGAGTGGGATCACTGTATCACATGGTAACTCTAGTTTTAGTTTTTTAAGGAACCTCCATACTGTTCTCCATAGTGGCTGCACCAATTTGCATTCTCATTAACAGTGTAGGAGGGTTCCTTTTTCTATACACCCACTCCAGCGTTTATTATCTGTAGCCTTTTTGATGATGGCCATCCTGACCAGTGTGAGGTGATGCCTCATTGCAGTTTTGATTTGCACTTCTCTAACATTAACAACATTTCTTTGGAGAAATGTCTATTTAGATTTTCTGCCCAATTTTTGATTGGGTTGTTTGTTTTTTTGATCTTGAGTTGTATGAGCTCAGTTCAAATAGTATTTATGAGGTAACTTCTGAGTCCACTGCCAAAGATATAGACAGAATTTAGACTTACTTCTTATTTCACGTAAGCATTCACTAAACATTTATTGAACACTTACAATGTGTCAGACACAGACACCATGTTAATTGTTGGATAAATATCATGAACAACACAAGCATGGTTCCTGGTCTCATGGAATTTATATTTTGTCATGACAGTTAAAAATCCAATATGGTAAGCATAAGATAGCAATACAAGTAGGGATCTGTGGAAACAGCTGTCTCTGTGACCTAGCTCTGAGGATTCCTGGGGACATACCCACTGAACTGATCTTAAAGGATGAGGAAGGATTAGCCAGGTCATAAAGGCTTGTCAAGTCAGTCTCAGCAGGAAAGAGATGGCATATCCAAAAATGTAATTGAAGAGAATTTTTAAAAGATACTATTTACAGGGCTTCCCTGGTGGCACAGTGGTTGAGAGTCCGCCTGCTGATGCAGGGGACACGGGTTCGTGCCCCCGTCCGGGAAGATCCCACATGCCATGGAGCGGCTAGGCCCGTGAGCCATGGCTGCTGAGCCTGCGCATCCGGAGCCTGTGCTCCGCAGCGGGAGAGGCCATAACAGTGAGAGGCCCGCGTACCGCAAAAAAAAAAAAAAAAAAAATGATACTATTTACAAAGATGAATGGAGGTTTAAGAGAATCATTAGGGGATAGAGGAGCATCTAGGGACTGGCAATAGTAAAAGCTGTTCCCATCCCAAGGACTGAAGGGATAAGGAGAGGAAGCTCTTACTAGAATCTTGTAAGAACTAGCTAACAGCTCTCTTCTGTGGCTGATGTGAGGGGGAGGGTCAGAAATAAATATCTCAACCTCTCTCTCCTCCTGCCCTCCAGTCTCCTGCCAGTGCTTCCCACTGACCTAACCCAATAGGAAGAGAGAGGGCCAGGGATCCCACATGATGTGATCTGTAGAAGTCAGCTTCCTAGCCTCCCAGGATACAAGCTGAAGGAGAAGAGTAGAAAATAGATATGGAAGGGCTAACAGAGAAAAACTAGCATAGGAAGGGGACAAAGGTATTCCAGGCAGAAGCAACAGCACCAAAGCATAGACATGTGAAATGGTGGGACAGGAGCACCAATAGTGTAGGGCTAAGAGCCTACAGCCAGTAGTGGGTTGCAGCAGTAGGTTGGGTTAGGATGAGGTGGATCTTAAATGCCATGCTGAGGAGCTTAAACTTTCTCTTACTATATATAGGGAAACATGGCCAAAGAGATCAAGGAATAACACAATTAGATTTGTGTTTTAGAAAATTAGATTTTCTTGGGGATAGAGTGGGATCTGGGGAGAGATGTTTCTGTTCCTAGACTGACTGAGGGCATAGGCAAGGAGAGAGGCAATGTCATTAGAAGTAAGAAGGGTCACACACTGTCTGGAAAACGCAGTGAAGGCCTTGTGTAAAATAGCTTCATTGTAGGGTATACTTTCTTGTCCTTTCTTGAAATGTAAATAGAATCTTTTGTGAAACAGGACAGAGCTGGCCTTGAAGCTACCTTTCTCCTGTTAATCACTTTCCTGGGAAGAAATGATGAATTGTGCTTTGTCCATATTCCATGAAAGATTGCTTCTGTAACCTTCCCTTAAACACATTCCCAAGAGCGGCCTCTTTCACTAAGATGAGGCCATTTTCCTTCTTTGGTTTTGTTGGAAATGTCCAAAAAGGAAATGCAGTTCCATTTCCTTCCTGTCCTAAGAGTCATTACATATTAATAGAATATCTACATGTAGATAAGCTCTGGGTTTCTTTGTCCTACAGGAAGGCATCAAAGGGCACCGTGACTTTTAAAACAGTCCTTCAAGGTGGGTAAAGGTGGCCTTTAAAAAGAAATCATCACTTCTCAGAAATCACATTCACTGAGAAGTTTTATTCATTCATCCAAGTTGACAGGCAGCAATGCCATGGGAAAGGATAAATGGCACTTTCTATAACTGAATATGCAGGACACAATGAAGCACATGCAGGAACCAGGGCAGAGGACACTTGGGACATTCCCCCATGGGCTAGTATCCACTGACAAGCTTCTTAAGGGCAGGTATCATACCTAATCATATCATATTCTCAGATGCCCTAGCCAAGAGTAGTTGCTCAGAAATTGTTTTCTGAATGAACAGTACCTTTCTAGGTGGTAGAAATAACCTATGCAAAGGTCCAGAGGCATGAGAGAGCATGATTCATGTAAAAAAATGCAAGTAATTTTATAAGACTGAAGAAAAGAGTATCTGTGGGGGAGGAGAGACTGGTGAAATATAAAGGAATAGAAGTAGTCAGAAATAGAATTGCCTTTGCCTTAAAATTCTATGGAGAACTTTATGGACTTGTTCTTATAGTTTTTGGAAAGCTATTGGATAGATTTAACTATGAAATAGTCATGTATAAGATATAGAAAGATTATTCTATCTAGTGTAAAGAATGAAACAGAGAGATGAAGTTTAGGGAGGAAGTTAATAAAATAGCCTGCTCTATGCCAGTGACAGTGAGAATGGAACTAAGTCTTTGTGTACAAACAATATATAGGACATATAGTGGATGGAATTATGATGATGTTTAGAAGTAAATGATGAAGGTAAAGGAAAAACAGAAGGGTCAAAGGTGATTCTTACTTGACTTAATTCCTTGAGGGAAGAGACTATATTTGATTCATTCTTACATCTCTCATTGTAGTTATATCTTCTCTGGTGTGTAGACATAGTGGGCACTCAGGAAATATTTACTGCATGTTGATCGAGGAGCTTTGGAAAGGGCTCAGTGAGGGACAACTCCAGGAGCATGTCTGAAGCAGGAGGCTATGGATGGAGATGGTACAGGTGAATGACAGGTTAGGGCTGAGTTAATGGTAGAAAATTGTGGAGAAAGTGCAAAATATCCCTGATGCCAACCAACTTTCTTTATCTTAGGGCCTTGAAATATCAGGTCCTGTTACCAGAGAAGCTAAAGAGTAGGATTCCTCACTTCAGATCCAGGAGTGACACCTGAGTTAACCCTTAGTGAATATTTGCTAGAAGAAAAAACTATGAATAAATACATGAGTGAAACCTAAAACTTCTTTGGAGTGATCAGGTATTGACTTATCAGGGAAATTACCTGTTTGACTCAGGCCCACTGCTACTCTGGAAAATACTGAAACATATCAAAGTTATTTTTTAAATGAGATGTTATGTCTAAAGTGACCAGCACAGTACCTGATTCATAGAAATATTCAATATCTGATATCTGTTGATATTACTTTATGATTTTGATTGAGAAATATATTTATAATATAAATCAGAAAGGATGCCTTCAGTGCAAAACAGAGTTTGAACCGAAACAAGATTTGGAGTTTTGACCCAATATCATATATAGGGTCACTTGTGATCATGAAGAAGCTACATACTTGAACGTCTGTAAAAGACAAATGGTCCTGGAGTCTTTTCCCTTCCCCTAAAAATATTTCTGGGGTTGTTTTCCTTTTATGGTGTCTTACCCTAAAATTTGGAGTCAGACAGAACTTGACATAAATCCCAGCTCTAATACTCCTAGACCTGGAACCTTTGAGTAAATGCATAACTTTTCCAAATCTCAATTTGTTTCTCCATAAAATGAGGATAATAATATCTGTATTATTGGGATGTTAGGGATAAATTAGATAATCTCAGTAAAACACTTGGCAAAGTTCATGGATTATAGTAGTGTTTAACAATTTCAGCTTTCTTCCTGCTTTTTATTCTATTCAGATTTTGAACTGATTGACTAAAGCGTATCTACATTATGGAGAGCAATCTGCAATCTGCTTTACCCCAAATTCAAATTTAAATGTTAATCTCATCCAAAAGCATACTTCAAGCTGATACATAAAATTAACCATCACATTTGGTAATGTGAACTACTCCCAGTTTTGTGTGAACTTGGAGGCTTTTTCTAGCTGCTCCTTTCCAGTGGTTCTTTCTTTACCCTTGGGTAGTTTCCAGATACATGGACTGCTCTGTACTCAACAGAATATCCAAAAGGACCCTGTGAACTCTAGCAACTTTGGCCTCTCTAATCTCCCAAATTCATTCTCAACTCAGGGGGATCCCTAGGACTCACTTTGTTTCACCTATCTATGCTGTGGCCTGGAAACTCTTTAGATGGTAAACTGGGTAATCATAGGGTCACCTTGTTTGTTTACTCTCTCTCTCAGACATCACTGTCATTTCTTGCCTGTTTTCCAATATCTGAAAACTGTTGTTTCATATGTTTTTTTTTTTTAGTTTTATAGTTGTTTAAGGCAAGAGGTTAAATCTATACCCTACTACATCATTTGGCCAAAAGTAGAAATTCCCCTTTATAAGATTTTCTTTGTAAAAAAGATTATGCTACTACAGATAGTTTTTAAAAGCTGGCCTCTTGATGAGTTCTGAAGATATCTAAAGGTGATAATGGGATATTCATTAAATTTGGTTACCACCTCACAGATCTTTCTGGGACAAAGAATAGTATTGGCTTCAGTAAACTCTTCTATGCTGCTAATTTCTGAGACTGTGAATAACTTATCGCAACTTAACCTCAATTTTTCTATATATAGAATGGTAATTTAATAGTACCTGGGAAAATACCTAGTACATAGAATACTTAAAAATCTTAGCATGACTGAAAGGACCCACAGGTTGTTGGGTTAAGTTGGAGACAGGCAGAGTCAGGAGTGTGTTCCAGGGCTTAGTACATTTTCCTGGAGAAAGGAAGCCTAACTTTGTGATTCAAAGTCCAGGCTTTATAGTCATGGAGACCTGGGTATTGAAAAGTTACTGAATCCTTAGTTTCATCTGGAAAAAAAGAGATAATATTAGTACCTTCCTCATAGAATTAATGGGAGGATAAAATGTGAAATGTGTATAAAATACTTTATACATGGATACTTTATAATTGGAGATTAAACTCATACATTTTTGGTGGGGATGTAAAATGGTATAGCCACTATGAAAAACAGTTTGGTGGTTCCTTAATAAGTTAAACTTAGAATTACTATATGATGCAATAATTCTACTCCTAGATATATACCTAAAATAATTGAACAGGTGTTTGAGCAAAAACTTGTGCACAAAAGTTCATAGCAGCTCTCTTCACAATAGCCAAAAGGTAGAAACAATCCAAATGTCCATCAGCAGATGAATGGATAAACAAAATGTAGCATATCCACACAGTGGAATATTATTCAGTCATAAAAAGGAATGACAGACTGTATATGCTACAACATGAATGAAACTTGAAAACATTATGCTAAGTGAAGGAAGCTTGAAATGAAAGACCACATATTGCATGACTTCATGTATATGAAATGTCCAGAATAGGCAAATCTGAAGAGACAAAAAGCAGATTAATGGTTGCCCAGGGATGGGAGAGGGGGGAATGCAGAGTCACTGTTTAACAGATAAAGGATTTACTTTTGTGGTGATGAAAATATTCCAGAACTAGATACTAATGATGGTTGTATAACATCGTGAATATATTAAATGACATGGAATTGTACAACTTAAAATGGATAAAATGGTAAATTTTATGTTATTTGTATTTTATCACAATAAAAGCATAAAAGGTTAATTAATAAGAGTTTATATTTTTTCCCTCTATCCTAAGAACATATACTGCTAGGGTCATATCCATACAGTCCCTTAAGCCTTTGGCTTGCACGTGATAGTGGATCTTTAGAATGTGTTTTGCTCCTGCCCGAGCTTGGTTCTCTCAGCCAGTGACATCCACTGGACTTTTTATTATTAGACATTAACCATACTGTCCCGTGCTGGACGTGGGTGGTTCCCAGAGGGCGCTATGCCAGTAGAGAAATTACAAATGATCATGCATGCCAAAGCCCAGCATTCTAAAAGGTATAAATGTCTGTCTTTATGCCTCACCCAGCTTGTCTCCGTCGTGCCATGCCAAGTAGGATGTCAGTTTTCACTCAGAGCTTCCTGGCTCCAGTCTGCTTTTTGCTATAGCTCAGTCCATTTGCTTTCGCAAAAACTTTGGCTCAGCTGTAGCCACATGAGAACATTTCCATGTCTAAAAACCTTGGCAAGCCTATTATCTAGTAAATTTGAAAAGCAGCAGGAAGAACGAGGTCAGGTTGAGCCTAGATAGGAATGATATAGGTGTCTGTTCATTCAATAGACATTTTGAGCATTACCTTTTTGTAGAAATTGTGCTAAGCAATAGTAGGAGATAAGAAGAGGAAAAAATAACCATTCATTCACTCATCATTCACTCATGCTCTCATCAATCTAATATTTATTGATCTAATACAATTGCCTTTGGTCCTAGGGATATAGCTGTGACTAAGACACACATAATTTCTGTTTTTAAGGAGCCCAGAGGAGGAAGGAATTCATCTTTTCTGGAAGGCTGAGGGAAAATTTCCTAGAGGCAATGATATTTGAGTTGAGCATTGAAAGTTGAGTTGAATTACCACTGCTGATGGAGAAGGGAGTGACTATATTGGAGAGTCTATGCATGGGAAACAGAGGGGACTGCAAATACTTAAAATCTGTGTCTTTACTTCCAACTGCTAAAAAATGCTTTCTCTTGGTACTTTTGTTTATTGTCTCATTCAATTATCTTTAACAACATTGTGGGTTTTTATCATCTTTGTTTTATACACAAAGGTTCAATAAGGTTCAGTAATTTATTCATGGTCTACTAGCCAGTAAGTGACAGAGCTAGGTGGGATTCAACTCCAGATCTCCCTGAGGCCAAAGTCCATGCTCTTTTTACTATCTTGCTCCACTTCCCTATAAAGTGAGTACACATTTATAATATCATGTGATAATTACTATAAGGCATGCAGCTCTCTACGAATGTTCTCTTTTAGAGGACAAACAATCTAAACTGAGAGTGACTGAAAAAAGTTTAATGAGTAGGATGATGTTCAAAATGTAAAGATGAGTAGTAAATTGTGTGTGTGTGTGTGTGTGTGTGTGTGTGTGTGTGTGTGTGTGTCGGGTGGTAGGTGAGGGTGAGTTTCCAGGAGAAGATGCAACACATACAAAGACCTTGAGGCATGAAGGAATCAACAACTGTCTGGCAGGCTCAGGGCTTTATATGGCTTCTGCTTTGCCATGGTGTGTGCCCAATCTATAAATTATTTCATAGGAGCTGATATGTCTCCATTTTTATTAAACAGAAGAGACATTGTTTTACTCATCCACTCCCACCCCTCACCTCTTGTGAATAGGATGTGGCCAGACAGAAAGAAATCAAATTATTTTTTCAGCATGAGCCCAGCCTGAACAGAACTCATTTGCAGTGTTAACACTCTGATCTGTCTGCTCTCACCACCCCACCACCTCGCTCACTTGATGGAATGAATATCGGAGGGGACAGGGGAAGAATCTCAGAAAAAGAAAGCTGTGACAAATTCTAAGTCAATGTAATAAATCAGGAGGATTTTTCAAGGGAAATAAAAAGTGTCATTTGTGATGGTTATAACTCCTACACCCACTAAGATTCTTTTACTGGTGTAGTTTAGATTCTCCCATGGTAGATAAAATTATTACTTGATCTGTCAAAATGGAGGGACAATTTTTTTTTTCCTCCTTCATGCAAGCATCTTATTTTAAGCAGCCAATTTTATTATTTCCTGCCCTCTCTCTGTGCTGGTGAAAACAGAGAAAACAAAGACAATCTGTTTTTAAAAATTGCATCAAGGAATTGAAATAGAGGGTAGTGGCACAAGCCATGGAAAATCAGTAATTACCCACAGGAATTTCTAGGAAAAATAAACATGTGTCTGTATTTGAAGAGTTATTACTTCTGTTTCACAGGGGGTATGAGTTATAATGAAAATGATAATGATTATTATAAATATACTAATAAATAAATGACTACTATTGCTTGAACTTCTACACTGTGCCAGATATAATAGGTTGTTTTTAGATGTTATCTCATTGACCCCTTCAAACAGAACTGTGTTTTATTATTCTTATGCTATTATTATTACTATGACTTCCATGGTACAGATGAGGCCCAGAAGTTTGAACTGATGTGCACAAATCCCCATACTACTAAATGGCGGAGGCAGATTTCAAACTCAGCATTCTCTGACTTCAAAACCAATGCTGTTTCTTCAATGTCTCTGAGCTACGGCCTGATATCTCAGAGACACTGTTAGGAAAATAATTCTTTATGTTGTCAGTAGTTTAGTTTTACAAGTGATTTAAGTCTACTCTCTCATTTGACCTACCTAGAAACCCCTATCTAATAATAATTACCAGCAATAATTCTTGTCATTCATATTAAACTATTAACAATGAAATAAGTACCATTTATGCTTATCATCTATAGAGTACTTACTAGGTGTCAGACGTTGCCTAACCACTTCACACGCATGAGTTTACAGCCATCCAGTACAATAGGTTCAGTGTACTGGTTAAGAACACATGAACTGGTGTCAGGGCACTGAGTTGGACTCCTTGGCTCTACTGCTTGTCACCTATTTGAGCTTTTGAACAATTAGGTAATATCTCTGCATTAGCACTTGGGTCAAGTACTAGTATCACATGGAGGTTTTGAAGATTGAATTAGATAACCCTAAAGTGCCTAGCACATAGTAAGTACTCTATAAATAATACTTATATCTGTAAAACAGATAAGAAAATTGAAGATTATAGAGATTACAGGAATTAGAGAAACTGCAAAATCTCAAAAGTAGTCAAGGAGTAGAGCTGAAATTAGAATGCAGGTCAGCCTGGCCCACAGTTTCTCCTCTTAACCCTGTAGTCTACCATCAACAAGCACTAAGTACATTCATTATGTGTGTTTTAAAATATAAATCCTTTTTAATGTGAATGGCCTCCCATTAACCGATCTGTTATACATTATAAAAGCACCCAGTTTCCCATACAACCTCACAGACTCACAGCTCTCTGCCTTTGCTTAACTCTTTGTATCTGCCTGCAGTAGTTTCCCCCTACTTGTCTAATTTATTTGTCATTCAGGATTCAGTGTGAAGCCTCATAGCCTCCAGAAAGGATTCCAGGTGGATTGGGTAGTCTACCTCTTCATATTCATAGCCCACCACCCCACACATTTGCCTCAAGTATGGTACTATAGTTAATTGTAATTTTATATTTTTATGCATAGTTACGAGCTCTTTGAGGACAAGAATCATCATATCTTATTCTTCTCTTTTTCTCTAGTATATAACAGAGTGCCTGTCACATAATGAGTGTCTCATATATACATAGTTTTACAGAATGAATGAATGAACAAATGAATAAAAATAATTTTTCTGTGGGTTCTAACCAACTTTATAGAATATGTGATGAAATGTTCTTTCTTTTTGTGAGACTATTGAGCAAGTAATTGTTTTAAATACCTGGTAAGAATTAAGACCAAAGGTAAAGAGAACTTCAAATATATTCACTTATATACACCCATAACTCCCCACCTCCCCCCACCACCTTCCCAGTGGCAATCTTCTAAATACAGATTATAGTAATTTAGTTTCAAACAACTCATTTTCAGCACCTGACATGTTCATTAACCCCAGGTAAGGAAATTATTGTGGTACATTAACTTTTCACCAGAAAAGACATTTGTCATCTGTGCAAGTATCATTAGTGCTTGCTACAAAGATGGAAATGACACAACCCTCTCTGCCAATTGAAGAACACAGTAGAATGTTAAACAGTATCAGCTGAGTTCTCTAGACCAGCCAACGCTGTGTACTTTTGGGACCCTCATTAGACAAGGCTCATGTGACATCAGAAAGAACCTGATTTATGAAGAGATCAGAGTAATATACACTTCTTGGGAAATGAGGATATGAGTGCCATATTTAGTTTTTATTTTCCTCTTACCTATCTGACTGTCATTTCTCTGTCACCTTTATTTGCCTTAAGAAGTCCTTGAATTTTCATGTTTCCCAAGGCTTGTCTTTAGTCCTCTACTCTTCTTACTTTGTACTCTTTCCCACTCTCATGGGTCACATACCATCTATATGCTAATGCCTTTCATCTTCATCTCCAGGCAGGCTCTCTCTCCTGAGCTCCAGAACCTTATATGCAGCTGCAAACTGTCTAGACAGATATACTAGAAACAGTCCCAGACACCTCAAATTCAGCATGTCTAAAATTTTGCTCATTATCTTCCTCTAACTCCAGACCTGATCATCCTAAAATGAATGTTGAAAGGACATTTGCTCGTCTCAAAATTTCACCTAAGTCCTTATTAGTTATCTATTTTATATACAGTACTGTTTATGTGTCAATCCCAATCTTCTAATTTATCCCTCCCTCCCCCACCCCCCGGTAACCATAAGTTTATTTTCTACATCTGTAACTCTATTTCTGTTTTGTAGATAAGTTCATTTGTAGCCTTCTTTTTAGATTCCACATATAAGTGATATATGATATTTGTCTTTCTCTGTCTGACTTCACTCAGTATGTCAATCTCTAGGGCCATCCATGTAGCTGCAAACAGGGAACTCTACTCAATACTCTGTAATGGCCTATATGGGAAAAGAATCTAAAAAAGAGTGGAGATATATATATATAAAATTTTAAAAACAGATTCACTTTGCTGTATACCTGAAACTAACATAACATCGTAAATCAACTATACCCCAATAAAAATTTTTAAAAATTAAAAAAAATTTCACCTAAGTTCCAAAGGTGACTACATATGCAGTAAGTATGCCCACATTCTAAAGAAGGGCTGCTAGATACCTACCTTTAGGACCTGCAAATGGTGCCTGAATTGATTCTGAGACCTTCACCTCATCATCTATTTCCAGACTATGTAAAGATAAGAATAGAAATTCAGAGCAGAGTCACTGAAGAAATAAGTTGCTGGAGAAGCATCCTAGGCAAGTGAGGTAGAGCCTAGGAGACTCTGTGAGACAGAGAATGTGGGAGTGCCTGCACAGAGAGAATTCTGTCTTCTCATTCCCTGGCCTGAAGCTTGCTGGGCTGCAGAAAATTTTTAGCCCCTCTTAGACTGGCAAAGTATGGTTCGAATTCTTTGGAGAGTTTTACATGTATACCAGGGTTTGGGAACATATGGGAACATAAATGTTAATGCTTACTTTTTGCTTCAGAATTAGGAGTTTGGGAAGCTGGCTAGAGTAACTTGTGAAGGTGGGTGAGGAGAGAGGCAGAAGGGCATTCTGACTTCCACTAGTTTTGTGGGGGCAGGAAAACGTGAATTTCTCATGAGCCAAGTGAAAAATCTGAGAGCCAGATTACAACAGCACCGTTTATGGGAGATAGTTAGGACTTGGGTAGATTGGATGTGGGAGGACGTCAAGAAGGAAGAGTCAAGGGCTTTTCTCTCTCTATTTTTTTTTTTTTCTCTTGAGCATCTGGGTGGAAGGAAGTGCCATGGGGAAATGGAGAAGGAATGAGACAGGCCAAGGTTGGAGATAAACTTTAAAAATCATCAACATAAATATGGCATTTGAAACCATGAGATTGGATGAAATCAACTAAGGAAATACAGAAGAGGAGTGAGTAAATGGGTGTGTGTGTGTGTAGGGGGACTTAATTATTTGTTTCCTTTCCCATGCAATGGTGAATAAGTGTATCTTTTTTAGAGGGTTATTTTGAGTTTAATTGATTTGGCACATTTGAAAGTGCCTTACAATATAAACAGGATTTTAAAAAAATGTTTCTTAATTCTGAGTTAGGCTCTGTGATGGAGGAGTGATAGACAAGGATAGAGAGCTAGGTGGAGATCAGTAAGGAATGATGATGGCTCTTAAAGGGACTTTGAAAATTAAAACCTTTTTAAAAATCATTAAAGTAAATTAACATATTCATTTTAGAATATTGAAAAAAATCCACTGAGAAGAAGAAACCAGCATCCAGATACAACCACAATAACATATTGATTCATCTGCTCCCAGTATTTTTTCTATATTTTCTTTCTTTTTTTTTTAATAATCTGTGTTCATACTGTGTAAAGCTGTACTAATTGTTGATGTGTAATAGAGAGGTGGCCTTTACTCTGAATTGGAAGGTACCTACTGAGCTGTCTTGAGTATGTTCAGAAACTGGTTGGCAGTTGTTCTTTCATTCACTTGTGTGCGCACAGACACCTACATGCTACCTTTTAAAAACCTGTTGTAATAAAAATGTGACACAGTCTGTGTCTCTCGGAAATATCATATGCTTAGAATTTTTAGTTAAATTCACCAGCTTTCTCCCTACTTGTCATAATCATCATTTTCATCATCAATAATTATAATGAACACAGAAAATTATAAACAGCTTCAGGAGAGGACCAATTAGTGGACACACAGAATTAATTTGAATTCTGCTATTCTACTATGTGTTTTAGTTTGTTAGCTCATTTAATTCTTCTGGCATCTTTATGAGGTTGTTTTACAGATAAGAAAACTGAGGAATGAAGAAGCTGTGTCTTTTCTAAAGTTGTAAACTAACTAATAGTGGAACCTGTATTCTAAAACAGGGTTCTCTGACTCCAGAGCCTATGTGGTTTTCCACTTTGCTAGGATCTTTTCAGAGTGACTTAAAACGTATTGATTATTCCAGACCAAGGCACCAAAAAAAGCTGTTGGTCTTGGGAGAAAAAACATGCTGATGGAAAGGAGATTCATAGCTTAGTCCAAGTGGCTAATATAAGCCAGTTCTTTTGGCAACCTCTACTGCATCTGCCCCACAAGGGCATAGTGCATGCTGGCATGTATCAGGCTCTCTCTTGGGGAGCCATTAGCACATAGAGTGACCAGCCATCTCCACTTGCCTGGGATTGCCCTGATTTTAGCACTGGAAGTCCCATGTTCTGGGAAACCTGTCAGTGCTGGGAAAACTGGAACAATTGGTCACTCTAAGCATGCCAAAAATACATGACAGTGAGTGGAATGGGAGCATGGAAGCCACAACCTGTGAGACATGACCCTTTCCCAGGGTGAGGAAGGAAAGTAGAAGTGTTTTACTCTTTGAGCTGGTCTGGGTGATGCCAGCACCTGATCAATCCTGTGATAACATGAAGAGACAGTGTCGACCTTGCCTCTGATTTTTTGTCCCCACTGTCTTCAGTGCATGCAGTGGAGGCAGATTGATCCCTGGAAGAACAAAAGGACAACTTTTGATTGGCTGGAAAGATGATTTAATCTCTGTGTCCCTAACATCAAGCCCAGTTCCTGGCACAGGGTAGGCATTTAGTTTATTTGCTTTGATTTTTGAGTTAATGTCCTTTTTGGAAACCATTTACTAAACATGCATTACATGCCAGTGATTGTATGAATAACTTTTACATACTTTATTATGTCTAATCATTACTTTAGACCTGTGAGGTAAACAGTATTTGTTTCGTTTTGTTTTATAAATGAAGTAACTAAGACTTGCCAGTAATCTCATAGCTAATAAGTGCCAGAGCTTCTGTTTATGCATCAGTCTTCTGACTACACTCCAGTTCCCTTTGCCTTCTACTAAAATCCTATTCAGTAGCCAAAATTATAGAAAACTATTCTATCTAACCCAACCCATTCCAGTCTAATTCAGTGTAACTTGTGGTTACTAAAGTTGGTTTGTACCTAGAAGTGCAGTATAGACATTGATGGACCAAATGTCCAGTTCATGTCTGAGCCTCTAGCCCTTAACATATGTATTCATGCAAAGTACTCACTGGAGGCCTACTGAAATGAAAACAGAATTAATAAGACAAGGTCTTGTCCTCAGGAACATCTCCTCTTGTGATGAAGAGAGACATATGCAACACTATAATATGGGGAATATTTGCAGGAATGCTAGAGCTGTATAAACTATACTAGGCTTTGTGATCTGCTTTTTTATTTATTAGTAGATCAATGAATGTATTTCCATTTCAATAAGTGTTGATCGGAAGATCTAGGGGAAGATGGCGGAAGAGTAAGATGCGGAGATCACCTTCCTCCCCAGAGATACATCAGAAATACATCTACACGTGGAACAACTCCTACAAAACACCTACTTAACGCTGGAAGAAAACCTCAGACCTCCCAAAAGGCAAGAAACTCTCCACGTACCTGTGTAGGGGAAAAGAAAAAAGAATAAACAGAGACAAAAGAATAGGGACGGGACCTGCACCAGTGGGAGGGAGCCATGAAGGAGGAAAGGTTTCCACACACTAGGAAGCCCCTTCGTGGGCGGGGACTGCGGGTGGCGGAGGGGGAAAGCTTTGGAGCTGCGGAGGAGAGTGCAGCCACAGGGGTGCGGGGGGCAAAGCGGAGAGATTTCCGCACAGAGGGTCCGCGCCGATCAGCACTCACCAGCCCGAGAGGCTTGTCTGCTCACCCACCGGGGTGGGCGGGTCTGGGAGCTAAGGCCCGGGCTTCGGTCGGAGGGCAAGGAGAGGACAGGGGTTGTTGGGGTGAACACAGCCTGAAGGGGTTAGTGCACCACGGCTAGCCGAAGGGAGTCCAGGAAAAAGTCTGGACCTGCCGAAGAGGCAAGAGAATTTTTCTTCCCTCTTTGTTTCCTGGTGCGTGAGGAGAGGGGGATTAAGAGCGCTGCTTAAAGGAGCTCCAGAGACGAGTGTGAGCCGCGGCTAACAGCGCAGACCTCAGAGATGGGCATGAGATGCTAAGGCTGTTGCTGCCACCACCAAGAAGCCTGTGTGCAAGCACAGGTCACTATCCACACCTCCCTTCCAGGGAGCCTGCGCAGCCCGTCACTGCCAGGATCCCGTGAACCTGGGAGAACGAACGGTGTGCCTCAGGCTGGTGCAACGTCATGTTGGCCTCTGCGGCCGCAGGCTCGCCCTGTACTCCTTACCCTTCCCTCCCCCCGGTCTGAGTGAGCCGGAACCCCCGAATCAACGGCTCCTTTAACCCCGTCGTGTCTGAGCGAAGAACAGACACCCTCCAGAGACCTACACGCAGAGGCAGGCCCAAATCCAAAGCTGAACCCCGAGAGCAGTGCGAACAAAGAACAGAAAGGAAAATCTCTTCTAGCAGTTTCAGGAGCAGCAGATTAAAGCTCCACAATCAACTTGATGTACCCTGCATCTGTGGAATACATGAATAGACAACAAATCATCCCAAATTGAGGAGGTGGACTTTGGGAGCAACATATGTTATTTTTTCCCCTTTTCCTCTTTTTGTATGTATGTGTATGCTTCTGTGTGAGATTTTGTCTGTATAACTTTGCTTTCACTATTTGTCCTAGGGTTTTATCTGTCCATTGTTTATTTTATTTTATTTTTTTACTTTTTTATAAACATATTTTTCTTAATAATTTTTTTATTTTAATAACTTTATTTCATTTTACCTAACTATATTTTCTTTTATCCTCTTTCTTTCTTCCTTTCTACTTTTTCTCCCTTTTATTCTGAGCCATACAGATGAAAGTCTCTTGGTGCTGCAGCCAGGAGGCAGTGCTGTGCCTCTGAGGAGGGAGAGCCAACTTCAGGACACTGGTCCACAAGAACCCACCCAGCTCCATGTAATATCAAATGGCGAAAATCTCCCAGAGATCTCGATCTCAACACCAACACCCAGCTTCACTCAACAACCAGCAAGCTACAGTGCTGGACACCCTATGCCAAACAACTAGCAAGATAGGAACACAACCCCACCCATTAGCAGAGAGGCTGCCTAAAATCATAATAAGTTCACAGACACCCCAAAACACACCACCAGATGTGGACCTGCCCACCAGAAAGACAAGATCCAGCCTCATCCACCAGAACACAGGCACTAGTCCCCTCCACCAGGAAGCCTACACAACCCACTGACACAATTTTAGCCGCTGCGGATGGACACCAAAAACAATGGGAACTGCTAACCTGCAGCCTGCAAAAAGGAGACCCCAAACACAGTAAGATAAGCAAAATGAGAAGACAGAAAAACACACAGCAGAAGAAGGAGCAAGATAAAAACGCACCAGACCTAACAAATGAAGAGGAAATAGGCAGTCTACCTGAAAAAGAATTCAGAATAATGACAGTAAAGATGATCCAAAATCTTGGAAATAGAATAGACAAAATGCAAGAAACATTTATCAAGGACCTAGAAGAACTAAAGATGAAACAAGCAATGATGAACAACACAATAAATGAAATTAAAAATACTCTAGAAGGGATCATTAGCAGAATAACTGAGGTGGACAGGTACATGTAAAAGTATGAGATTAGATCACTCCCTAACACCACACACAAAAATAAGCTCAAAATGGATTAAAGACCTAAATATAAGGCCAGGCACTATAAAACCCTGAGAGGAAAACATTGGCAGAACACTCTATGACATAAATCACAGCAAGATCCTTTTGGATCCACCTCCTAGAGAAATGGAAATAAACACAAAAATAAACAAATGTCATCTAATGAAACTTCAAAGCTTTTGCATAGCAAAGGGAACCATAAATAAGACCAAAAGACAACCCTGAGAAAACCATAATTCAAAGAGAGTCTACCAAAATGTTCATTGCAGCTCTATTTACAATAGCCTGGGGATGGAAACAACCTAAGTGTCCATCATCGGATGAATGAGTAAAGAAGATGTTGTACATATGTACAATGGAATATTACTCAGCCATAAAAAGAAATGAAATTGAGCTATTTGTAATGAGGTGGATATACCTAGATTGTGTCATACAGAGTGAAGTAAGTCAGAAAGAGAAAGACAAATACCGTATGCTAACACATATATATGGACTCTAAGGGGAGAAAAATGTCATGAAGAACCTAGGGGTAAGAAAGGAATAAAGACACAGACCTACTAGAGAATGGACTTGAGGATACGGGGAGGGGGAAGGGTGAGCTGTGACAAAGTGAGAGTGTGGCATGGACATATATACACTACCAAAAGGAAAATAGCTAGCTAGTGGGAAGCAGCCACATAGCACAGGGAGATCAGCTCGGTGCTTTGTGACCACCTAGAGTGGTGGGAGAGGAAGGGTGGGAGGGAGGGAGACCCAGGAGGGAAGAAATATGGGAACATATGTATAACTGATTCACTTTGTTATAAAGCAGAAGCTAACACACCATTGTAAAGCAATTATACTCCAATAAAGATGTAAAAAAAAAAGAAGTGTTGATCTATATCACTTTTAAGGGCTTTATTTTTTTTCCATTATAAAGATGCTTCGTAATTTATATAATAAACTTCCTATGGTCAGACACTGAAGTTTGTAATTGCAAATGGTGACACCCTTATAACTAAATCTTTGTGCCAGTTCTTATTTATGTTTACATAATAATTTTTAAAAATATACAGTGCTAATCAAAGATCATATGAACTGTTTCATGGGAAGATGACTCCTTGTCAGTAAAAGTATTCAAGCAGGGGTTGGTCATCACTTTTGGAACAGGTAGAGTGCTGATTGTGGTGGAGTAGACAATGAGGAATGGGGAAGATTGTGAAGAGAGATGAGTCTGGAAATAAATGGACATGAAACCTATAGGATGTGTATAACTTGAACAAGGAATGAAGTGGAGGAAGCTTTCCAAGTCAGAAGGAAGACAACTGAGTGTAGTTCTGTACGATTGAGATGTAGGAAGTATCAAGATACCAATATGAGTTTGCACAGATAAACAGGAATTCTACTGTGTGCCAAGCACTATTTCTCATTATTCCTTACAACACTCTAAGGAAGTTAGTATCTCCTGTTACTGAGAAGGAGACTGAGACTTGAAGTGGTTAGCCATCTGTTGGCTCTGTGACCATGGAACAAATCCCTTACCTTTGTAAGCCTTCTTTCTTCACTAGTCAGGTGAGGATTATAGTGTCTGCCTTAGAGGGTAACTGAGAGGATAGATTCACAAAGCTTGGCATATAGAAAACATGTAATAGAGAGAGAATATTCTGAATCTAATACCTATGTTTTGCTGGCGTATGCTATTTCTCACAGAATATGTTTAGGACAACAGAGTCCACTCCAGTCCCCTCTGCAATCCCACTCTTAGGGTGGGGCTTACTACTTGGTCTGGTTCTCCCAAGTACAGAGCCTGGGTCTGGGTTTGGGTTGTATCTTCAATACCTGCAGGGACTAAGGAAACAGGGTCCTGACAAGCTGCCATCAATGGCTTACCATCAAGGAGCAGTCTCCATGTGAAGCTGTGGACTATCGCCTGAGACTAAGATGAGTACAACTGTTGGCATCTGCAGGAGAGCACAGAGAGGCAGCGGGGAGAGAAACACCCTGAGAGTTAACAAAGGACAACTTGTCTCCTTTATAAACCACTTTTGTATGGGCCTGGCCCTAACATTTCCCCCAATTCACTTTATGTGCCATTAGGACAAAGGTGACATCTCCACATTTTGTAACTTGGTTCTTGTGCTTAGTCATCCTGACCTGGTCGTGTGCTGTGGTCAGCAGTCTCTATAACATTTATTGCTGAACTTGCTGTTCATCATTCCATGCCAGAGCCACTGATTTTTTGATATAAGGTGAAAGTCTAGTGGGCATATGGCTTTGAGGTCAATCAGATGAAATTCATTGTCATGGTTTGAGTTTAAAGGATCTTGTCAGAAAGTAGTTATTCTCTTTAGGTAGCTGCCAGGTATCAACAAAGTTCTCATTGTTTAGATGGAAATGACTCTTCCTAGGAAGGTATTTCCCATTTGGCCTGCATTCAGGATCACATCTCAACAAACCTTCAGGATCAACATACTTCTTTCCTGCCTGTCAGAATGAAATACTAATAGTGGGACCCATCAATCCTGATGCTGCCTTCTTGTTTTTTATAACCAAGGTCACTTTGCTCAGAATTTACATTTGCCATACAAATGAAAATAAAACCATAAAAGGAACTCTTGGCATTTGTTGCTGTGCTGATAGTGCCTTATTTTTCAACATTTTGAATTAGTGATGAGGGAGTATTTGAAAAATGTAAGATGATAGGAGAGCCATTTGCTTGCCTGAAAATAACACTCATATGCTTTAGAAAACACATCTACAAATCAGCCTAGCTAATCAGTCAATTGTTTTCTGGGCATCTAGTTTATTAGATTAATGGTGTCTTGGAACATTTGGAGGCATGTAGAGATGTCATGGTTTATCAGAATATCCATTCAAGGCAGTAGTTAGGAAGCAGGTTTTCTCCTCTTTAGGAAAGAAAGCCATGACAAGTTGGGGAGAAATTGAATGAAACAATAGGTAAGTCTTAGTTTTATGAAATACAGTGATACAAAATGTGTTCTCCCCACCCTCCAGCACCCTAATTTCTGAGGGAGAACTTTGGAAGACTTCTTGTGGTTGACTCATAATGTCTGTTCTCATGTGCTCTTTTATAGAAGAATAAAATGAGACAATTGTGTTATACCTCCAAAGGTTTAAGAAGTATACCTGATATCTTAGTCATTTGGGGCTGCTATAACAAAATTTTGGCTTCTATAACCATAGACCAGGTGGCTTAAACAAACAAACATAAAACACATTTATTTCTTACAGTCCTGGAGGATGGGAAGTCTAAGATCAAGATACTGGCAGATTTGGTGTCTAGCGCGAGACCACTTCCTAGTTCATAGACTGCTGTCTTCTTACTGTGTCCTCAGATAGTAGAAAGAGGGTGAGAGTATTCTGAAGTCTCCTTTAAAAGGGCAGTAATACCATTCAGGAGGGCTCTACCTTCGTGACCTCATCACCTCCCAAAGGTCCCACCTCCTAATGATCTCAGAGAGACAGCAGTGAGAGGTGGCTTGAAGCACCATATTAGTTCCCTGCTCAGAATTGAACTTGGGTAGGCTGGATAAAAACCAGGAATCCTAGCCGCTAGTCCACCAGGGGCTAGAGACTCAAAGCAAAATACCCCTGGCCCTTGCCCCCATTGGAAAATGCATTTCTCAAGAAGTCAAAAACTGTAAAACCACGTATAAAATTTATTATTAGAGACATAGCACAACAAGTGGGAGAGTACACAGAGAAACAGTTTGTTTAGTTAAGACAGAAGCAAGGCAGAGATATACACATGGGGAGAAAGGGCGTGGGCGTCCTCCCTAATAAGGAAGAGTACAGTAAAGAGGTGGTTAAATCATTTATATAGGGCAGTTCTTCCAGGTCTTTGTTTACCTTTTGCCAATTATCTGGTTTCTTTTTCCACACCTGAAGTGCCCTAGGACCACTCCCCAACATGCTTGTGCAACTTTTTTCCAAGATGGATTCCAGCCCAGAGGCCTTGGCGTCACATATTATGGGGTGGTGCCTCCTCCTTTTTGACCCCCAAGGAGGCTTTCTGCACATGTACAGTCAGGGAGGTCTCCCTTGCCCCAAGGATGGGAAATATGTGACCTCTTGATCTTTACTCAAACAGGGTCTAGCCCCTCTCTGTCCCTGCCATGACTGTTATCTTAAAGTGTCCACAGGAAACAAAGTCCACCTATTTACTCTGTTCCTGTTGTTATTTCTATCTTGAAGTGCAGACAGGAGGCTGATTGTAAATATCTAGCCTAGAGCCCACCTGCCTCCTTCCTCAGGAAATGTATACAGGAGGCTAGTTGTAAATGCCTAGCCTGGAGCCCATATCTATCTCCTGCCTCACATTAATATAATTACATTGGGAGTTAGGATTTCAACATAGGAATTTGTGGGGGGACACAGCCATCAGTCCTTAACACCCAAACAGACATGTTCTTCAGTGACCCTATTTCTTCACTGTGGTGAGAACTTTTCCCTCAGAAAGGACTGGCTGTTTGAGGGGAGGGTACTTGGGAGAGAACTATCCTTTCCTGTTGAACTCTCTGGGAAAGGGAGTTAGTCACCAATTGATACCTGCTTCATTTTGAAATGACATGCTTATTGTTCTTTTGCTCTCTGAGGAGGTGAACTTTTCATAGAGAATTATTTTAGCTGAATTAAAATGAGGAGGGCAACATGTAAAGATCTGTGGAAAGTGTGTTCCATGCAAAGAGAACAGCACATACAAAAACCTTAGGGCAGGAACAAACTTGATGTGCTTGAAAGATAGCCAGAAGGCTGTTGTGCTGAAGTAGACTGAGTTAGAGAACAGAATATGAAATCAGAGAGATAGGTAGGGGTCAGGTCATATAGAACCTTGTAGGCCATAGTAAGGAGTTTAAATTTTAGTATGTGTCTGATGAGAAGCCAATGAACAAGGGAACGACATGATCTGATACACATTTGTAATTGACAGTAGGGTGGCACATATGGAATCAGGGAGAGCAATTAGGCTCCTGCCCCAGTCCAGATGATGGTGGCTTGGACGGAGGTTATATTAGTGGAGATGGAGAGATGTTGGGGGAAGTCAAGAGAACTTGCTGATAAATTAAATGTAATGGGTGAAGGAAAGAGTTGTCAAAGATGATACCTTGGTTTTGGCTTTGCTAAGTAAGCATTTTGTTAAATGGTGTTTCCATTACTAATAATACTGAGGAAGAATAGAGGTGGAAGGTTGGGATCATAAATTCAAATTTATACATGATAAATTTGGGATACCTATTAGACATCCAAGACAAAATGTAGGAGTATCTGGAGCTCAGAGGGAAAGTTAGGGCTTAGAATATAATTAGGAAATCATTAGCATAGAGGTAATATTTAAATTAAAGTGAATGGATGTGATCACCTAGGGAGCAAGTGTGGATAGAGAATAGAGAGGGATGAGAGAAGGACTCTAGGGGTTTTCCAGCATTAGAAGTCTGGAAGACAAAGAGGAACCAATAGATATAACTGAGAAAGTGACAAGTGATCTAGGAGGAAAGCTGGAAAGTATGATGACATGAAGCCAAGGAAAACAGCCTTCAGCAAAGGCAGGAATGATCAACTGTGTCAAATGCTCTTTAAAGACTGAGTAAGATGAGAACTGATCATTGATCACTGGATCTTTTTCTCATCCACCGTCTCCCAGGATGCAGTTCTCCTTGTGCTGTGAAAGAAGCATGGCACAGAGTGAGTGATAATTGTATGATTATTAATTATACTCATTGTAATTACCCATTCATTGCCTTCTGCCCTGTCTTTGTGGAAGCCAGTCCCAATTTAGGAATGGACCATAGTTAACAAGTTTATAGAAACAAGGTCATATTTAACATCTTTATTCCCATTCAGGAACCTACAAAAGCCTGTTTGATTAAATGCCCTAACATGCCAGAGCTAGAAGAGCTCTTAGAGATCACATAGTCCTATGCTGTCATTTTATTGATGAAGAAACTGAGACTCTGACAGGGAAAATGAATTGTGGAAGGGAACACAGCAGATTAACCTCAGAGCTGGGACTAGAACTCACACCTCATGAGTCAGAGGTGATTGTTCTTTGTGTTACAACCCTGTGCCACTTCTTCTAGCATGTGAGATTAAGTCCTTTGGGTCTTGAAAACTTTTCTATCTTTAATAGACCATGATTAAAGTGAAAACATTCTATAAAGAGATAACACTTAAATGAGTATGAGTGCAAACCCTTTAGAAATGGAGCACAGTCACCTAGATGAGGGGAGGAAGTTGAAGTTGGGATGGGAGAATTGCACGATCCTGAAGACAAAGGCAGTGTTATAGAGAAAAGACCAGCCTTACCTGGGTTTGGATCCCAGCTCCATCTACTCCTACTGTATGATGTCTGTTAAGTTTATTAACCTTCCTGAGCCCCATCTATAAAATAGGAGCAATATATAGGTCCTATTGATAAATTATGAGGATTAAGAATAACACATCTAAAGTGCTTAGCTTTTTCTTGATGTGTGGTAGGCATTCAATAATAATAACTCTTTAATGCTATTTTATCTTCCTTCATTTTTCCTCTGCTCCAGTGCTATGGGTGTCACTGCCAGCAGCCCTAGATCAAGCCAATGTCTCCAGAGTCTGGTTTCTCCTGCCTCTGGCCACTACCATCAGACCTGTGGCTTCCAGACCTCTGGCTGTTGGGCCTCCTGGCAGACTAGAAGGAAGGCCTTTAAAACTGCCTGGAGCTGACATTATCTTCTTCAGGGCCCCTGTGCAGGTCAAGCTGTCACCATCAGAGACAGCCACAGCTGAGGCTGTTTCTCCTCTTCCCTAAGGCTCATTCTACAGCTGCCTTTTTGCAAAGAAAATGCCTAAATTCATATGGACAAACACTTTTAAGAAAGAGGAGGCTTCGTCATTGTGTTAGTCCCCAGACTCTGGGAGTTTGATTTAGAAGGCAAGTTAGACATGGAAACAAATAACTATTTCCCAACTGAGTGAACTGACCACTCAGCAGAAGTGCAAGGAACATTCTGTTGGGGTGTAGAGTGGGGAAGGCAAGAAGACATCCTGGAATGGGTATGGTTTAAGCTGAATCTGAAAAGAGAAGTAGTGTATCAGTGGATGGATAATTAGGGAAACTACATTTCATGCAAAAATATGCAGGCAGCAAGTACAGAGGAGACGGAGTTAGGGATTAAAAATGAGTGCAGGGAAGACAAGCCTTTTATTGAAGAAATTCAAATGCTCTACTTAGGAATTTGGGTATGATTCGTGATAGCATAGGATGTCAAGAGATATAAGATATCTTAGAGGCTATCAGGTATAAACACCTCATTTTACAAATGAGAAGACTGAGCTTCAGATAGAAGAAATAATTTGGCTAGAATCCCATAGCAAGTTAGTGGCAGAAACTGGGACTGGAACCAAAGTTTACTGATTCCCAAGCCAGTATCCTTCCTATCCATTACTCATGACTTCTATGTATAAGAGGGAACGATTGTACACAGTATCAAAAAGCAGCATCAGGTCTGAGACCTTTCCTTACTAGAGCTCAACTGAGATTCAGGGGATCTGGATGTGGACAGAGATTGGGACCTCACCGATCTCATGTCCACTTAAAATAATTGGGATGTGATTTTCTGTAAATCAGCTTTAGAATAGTCAGCTTAATTATTAAATAAAATTGTATCCATGGTTTTGATCTTGTAAATTATCACATTCCCTATATTTTATTATTTTCTACTATAAATGGAAAAGCTAGAATTTATAAAAGAGGTATGAAGTCAGTAGGTTATTTTGCCCTGGAAGCCATCTTCTAGAGGTTGAAAAGACCAGGATCAGACCTTGGGTGAAAGCTGAAGTTGCCAGAACCTGGGTTCTAAGTTGCATTGACTTAGGTCATTGTTCTCAGCTACTGTCCGCTTCACTCCACTATACTGTTCACTATAAAATTCAGGTGTCTGTGATACTTTCAGTGGTCCTGAACAAAAGAGTCAAACAGGAAGACAGACAAAAACAACTGCCTCACCTTTTTCAGTAAATTCAATTAAACAAACATTTCAGCCATCTATTAACAAATACTCATTGAAGGGCTGCCATGTGCCAAGTACAATGACATATACTGGGGAGGTATCAGTAAATAAAAACAAACATGGTTCCCATTAGTATTAGTTTGCTAAGGCTGCCATAACAAACTATCACACACTGGGCAGCTTAAACAACAGAAATTTATTTTCTCACAGTTCTGGAGGCTAAAAGTCTGATACCAAGGGGTTGGCAAGATTTCTTCTGAGGCCTCTTTCCTTGGTTTATAGATGGCCATTTTTCCCCTGTCTTCACATGGTCTTTCCTCCATACACATACATGTCTGTATCCTAATCTTCTCTTCTTGTAAGTATACCAGCCATATTGGATTAGGACTCATCCATTTGACCTCATTTTATCCTATTTGCCTCTTTGAAGACCCCATATCCAAATACAGTCATATTCTGAGGTACTGGGGCTTAGGACTTCAACATGTGAATTTCAGAGGGACACAATTCAGCCTGTAACACTGTTCTCAGTGAGCTCAGTCTAGAAGGGACACACAAATTTATCCAACAATTATACAAATAAATTTAGGATTATGAACTCTGTTAAAGTGTTATAAAGGAGAGATACATGCTGTCATAAAGATATATAAGGAGGCATGTCCTGTCTTAAAGGGAGAGATGTGCTGCAGTGAAGGAACCTTAGAGGGTAAACATATGAGCTGAGGTCTCAAACATGGGTAGGAGGAGTTAATTAGGAGAGAGTGATGCGGGGAGGAGGATAATAAGTTGGGGGGAGAAGAACCAGGTAGAGGGGAGCAGCTTGTTAAAAATCCCATATTCAGTACTTTCTATGTGCGGAACACAGAAGTAGATTTTGAATAGAGCAATGGAACTCATGGTCTGGTGAGGAGACAGCTACGAAAACAGATACTTTCAACAGAATATGATCAGAGTTGTTATAAAGCTAATATCAATACTTATATGCAGCAGTTCTAAATTCCCAGAAATATAGATAAGGGAGGCACTAACTGCTGACTATAGCGTGAAGGCAGGAGGTCAAAAGTTTCACAATAGCTGAAATGTTACAGCATACAGATCCTGATGCCTATTTGGGAAACCTAAATAAATGGAAAATATATTAAGAAGGCACTGCAATCATTCCTTCAAAATACTTTAGATCTAGAGGTAGCATGGAGTCGAAAGACCTGAGTTTTAGTCCCCACTCTGCCCATCCTGTTGTACTTTCTCATCTGTCACACAGAGATAATGGTATGTATCTCATCTACCTCATGTGTTGGGAGGGTATTGTATGGATCGAATGGGGATCCGAGAAAGCAGGAAAAGAGATCTGGCTAAAGGAGAGATGAGATGATTTGGCTGAAGTCAACAATCCCTTCCTCGCTGGTCTTTGTTCCTGATCTGGAAAGATTTCCAAACTGAATGTGGAGATGAGACTAAAGATACCTAAAGAATCAGACACTGAGGTAAGGGCTAACTAAATTACATGCAGGGTCATATAGCAGGGTGGGCTAATTGACATGAATAATAGTAAATGTCAGTGTTCTCAACAAATTCTTGCTAATGCATTGTTTATTCTAGAGAAAAAGCTATAAATGATTCCTTGACCAAGCTGGAAAACAATTTCTGGATTATGCTGTTTTCTAAGTGCTTTTTCTGATCTAGAGTTAAGAGTCAGAACACATAAGTTTGGTTTCCATGCAGCTGCATACTACATCACCTTTATAACCTTAGCAACATCTCCTCTTCCTCTTTCAGCTATTGGGCATTGCTAGGTGAAAGGCACTGTCCCAGTCATGCTGCATGTATTATCTCACAATCCTATATGGTATATGTATATTATCCCCATATTACAGATGAAGAAACTCAGCCTTATTAGTTAAGTAACATTTTTAAGTTAGTAAATTGAGACTCCAAAGCTCAACCTTACTGGAGGGAAGTAGGTAAGGGAAGTTGAAGCAGAAAATCTTCAAATTCCTTTCTATCTTCAGAACCACTGAGAGTAAGTTTGTGCGTCAGTGAAAAAAAATTTTAGGCCTTTCAGTAAGGGTAGGCCAGCTAAAATCTTCACTGCCTTAGGTCCTTTGCCCTTGCTGTACTTTTACCCAGAAGACTCTTGCCCTGCCATCAAGGTTCCTTCTTGTTATCCTGGTTTCTGCTTAAATGTTACTTTCTCAGGGAAGTCTTTCCTGACCACCCAGTCGAAAGTAGCTACCCAGTCACTCTGTTTCACTATATCATCTTATTCGAATTTTTTGTATAACACTTATTACTGTTATATTTTCTTGAATATCTGTTTTATTTTTTGTTTATTTTTTCCCCTCACTTGAATACAAGCTTCATGAAAGCAGTACCTTGTTTATCTTAGTCAAATCGTATACTCAAAACCTAGAATAGGACTACATGGAACATAGTGGATACTCAATAAATATTTTTTGAATTAATGCACAAACAAACTCTTTATGTAACAGACAGAAGAACTGCAACCCAAAGAGGAGATGGACTTGTCCAAGGTCAAGGAATGCAGATTGAGTGTTAGTAGGAAGAGCATTAGCTTAGTTTCTAATAAAGTTTCAGTTAAGATTTGTTGAATATCTTTTACGTGACATACATTATTCTGCTTTTGAATATATTTTATGTAAACTTTCTCCAGATTTTGAGGGTAGGTAGTCAGCATAAGTAATATTGAATACTAGCCCCATATTCCAGTAGTTTAACACGATAAAGGTTTAGTTCTCATAAACATCACAAGGTAATCTGAGTCAGAAAGTTCCAATGGGTGGTTTTTTTCAAGAGATAACTCGGGGATCCAAGACCCTTCAATTTTAGGATGCTGTCATCCTCAACCCATTGCCTTCAAGGTCACTGTATAAGGGGAAAAGGAAACATAAATGACTACATGTGAGATTTTAAGTCTAAGCCTGGAAGTGGCATACATTATTTCCATCCATACTCCTTTATCTCTTGGAACTTCCATCCACACTGTCACTTGGAACAAGCTACCTGCAAGGTGTGCTGCGATATGTACTCTTTCACAGAAAGAGAAAACGGTATTGGTCAATATCTAGCCAATATCTACCATAATATTGTCACCATTTTACAGATGAAACAATTCTTTGGTGGCTTGCCTGAGATTCCATAGTAAGTGAAGGAGTGAAGATACACAACCAAGGAATCATGCCAGACTTGTGTCAATAATAGTGCCCTTTGCTCTATATCTGTATAGATATATATGGTTATATATATATGGATATATGGTTTTCAAGGTTGTTTTTGCTATAGAACTCTTTCTACAATAGGAATTTCATAGAGTATTCCAGCATGTAAAATAGATCAACAGGAGCTCTGAAGCATTGTAAACCTTAAGAAGATTCTCTGGAAACCATCTAAGGCCCTCCAGGCCCAGTGTGGAAACCTGGGGACCAAATGATTTTGATGGGCCCTTCCAGCTTTGTCTTACATATTTCATCTCTTGATTTCATGATATTCCTAATGCGAGGCAAAAGGTTAAAGCAATGAATACATCTCAGAACTGGGTGCTTGTCCTCAAAGATTTCTGCCTCAGGGCCCAGAAATAAGCTATGGAACTACAGATGAAATCCTGGTGCTCTATGTGCTGAGCCTTCGAACCCTTTCCCCACGACCCACCATCCATGCAAAAAGTTATCTAATTGTACAAGGCATACTCTGGAAACTTTCCCAGTGGAATAATAGATCAAGTAACCAAGAACTTTTTAATTTTGCAAAGTGCGCTCTTCCTTGTAATTTACTTAATATAGAAATTTAATGTTCTGCAGTTTACTGAACAAATAACATTGAAAGTATTTTAGAGTTAGCTTGGGAGCTCGCCTTTGGTTGCCAGTTTGACTTTATTATTTGATTATCCAGATAAAGGCCAGCAGTAACAATATGCTCTGCCTTAAGTGGTTCAGAGGGGTTATCTCTTAGCCATTACCAATTCTAAATACAAGATTTAAATTCAAGGAGAAAAATCACACAAGAGCAATTTGCTGAATTTGCTCAAGTTAGTCCCTTGAGTTAAGATGCTTGATTCTCTGGACCTGGATTGTGATGATTATACTTTTCCAGAAAGTCCCTAACCTTAGTGACTGACAAATTCTATGGCACTATTCATTTAAAAAAACACACACTGAGGTCAAAATATGTGCCGGACACAGTGATGGATGCTAGAGATGTCCAGACTGGCTTAGAGCCCTTAACTCCCGCCCTTTGGTCACATGGCTTGCACCTCGTTACAGGCTCCCTCTACCAGCCTAAGGGCATGTCTCTAGGCATTCCCTCCTGAACACATTTACCTGAGCAGGTTCTGGTCACCAGAGCAGATACTTCCTTTTAGATCTGAGCATTGACATTTAGTTAGTTCCCTGCTTCTTAATGCTACCTTCTTCTGGTCTTATAAAGTTGTTCCTGGACCTAGGCTCACAATTAAGGATCAGCCTCACTTACTTTCTTGCCTGGGCAGACTCTGTAGAACCCAGCCTGAGCTCAAGGTTCTGAGCCCATTTTCCTTGGAAAGGATGTGGGACAAAGATGTAATGTTGACTGAAACAGTCTCTGCTCTTAAATATACAGTGTGAAAGGTATTTAAGAGGTATAATTGACAGGACATGGAGAATGAATAGATGTTTGAAGATGAAGGAAAGAGATATCTAGGAAGATACCAAGATCACTCCAGGTTACTTGGTAGAGTTGGGATTTGAACTTGATCTTAATACATAAATTTTTAACATGCAGAGTTGAGGTAAAAAATGTGTTTCAGGTATAAGGAACATCATGAGCAAAAGTTTAGAAGTTATATATTCCAGATTCCTTTGCGGAATGTCTGATTATTTCCTGTTTTAGACATCTTTGCCTTCCTTTTTTAACAGCCAGCACAGTTTATGTTTTCCTTCTCCTAACTTGCCCCTACTCCTCTTAGCAATAAGATAGATGTTTTCGTTTTTACTGCAGAAATTTAGTCACCATTTTACTTGAGTAGCTAAACTTCAGTAATTCCGGCAATTTAACGGATTCAGATTGAACGCTACACTGATAATTAACTTGTTCCTCTTTCTTCTCGTCACCCACAGGAGCCTGATGGATCATTAGTGACACGATTAGAGAGAGAGTGATCCCCGTAAATTATTGGTGTTCAATAAATGTTAAATAATTGTAGAAATAGGACCCAGCGGAGACTGGCACTCTGCAGTAGAAACAGAAGCTCGCAAAGTGTGCCTTTGCTGATAATCAAGTTTTGCAATTCAGAGTAGGCACAGACTATGCACCATTTCTCATCACTGAAATCCACATGCATTTGTAAGACAAACTAATTAATAATCCAGTTCTCTTAACTAAATAGAAGTCTATGCAAAGGAGAAAGTGTTAAACATTATAGATGCTGCCATGGGGGATTCACCTTCCCTCCAGCTTGAAGAGCTGTAGCCACCTAGATGAGCAGGTGGAGGAAATGAGGACATGATGACCAGTGGATTACTGGGCATACAAGTGTTTTACCCAGAGTACCTCTGAGTCCTGTCCCAAAGTGCTCCAAGAGCCAGATTCCCATCTGTTAATGGAAAGCCTATCTGCCAATATGAGGACTAGCTTTGCCAAGCATGGATTTTGTGGTGTTAATGGCTTTGGGCAGAGCCTTGTGCTGCTTGCTGGCAGGGAGAATCCTGTTTGATTCTAAAGAGTCCAAAATTTATATTTTAAAACATATTTTATTTGACAGCCAGAATCTAATGAATCTGACATCATCTGTCTGTCTGCAGATCTCAGCTTGAGAATATCAAACCTACAGTAAAATAACTCCTCACAGTTTATAAAGCACATTTCCTATCAACTATCCCATTTGATCCTTATGACAACTAAGGGCAGAAGGGAACCTAATATGGTAGGTACTTTACATGCTGTCTCATCTAATCTCTGAAGTCTAAGTCCTCGTTTTACAGATGAAGATCCAAGGGCATTGAGAAGCAAAACACTTGCTCAACGTATGCTTGAGCTGAGTAGGAAAGCTAGTGGGACAGATATTAATCTCAGGTTCAAGTGTATCATGATCTCATTATTGAGGGCCAGATCTTCTGAGCACCTACTTCATACTAAGCATTTATTTCTGCATATTATTCAATCTTTAAACCATCTTTTTAAATTATTTTTTTATTGGAATACAGTTGATTTACAATGTTGTGTTACTTTCTGCTGTACAGCAAAGTGAATCAGTTATCCACTCTTTTTTAGGTTCTTTTTGCATATAGGTCATTACAAAGTATTGAGTAGAGTTCCCTGTGCTATACAGTAGGCTCTTATTAGTTATCTATTTTATATATAGTAGTGTATATATGTCAATCCCAATCTTCCAATTTATCCCTCCCCCCTTTTTCCCCTTGGTAGCCATATGTTTGTTTTCTATATCTGTGACTCTATTTCTGTTTTGTAAATAAGTTCATTTGTACCTTTTTTAGATACCACATATAAGCGATATCATATGATGTTTGTCTTTCTCTGTCTGACTTACTTCACTCAGCATGACAATCTCTTTAAACCATCTTGTGAGGTAGATATTACTGTTCCAACTTTACAGATGTGGTCATTCAGTAAACATTTATTGAGCACCTACTCTATGCCAGGCACTGTTTTAGGCACTGGATATTCACCTTTGAATAAGACAAGCATAAAACTTCCTCTCATGAAACTTACATTCTAATGGGAGGAAATAACAAACAAATCTAAGAATTTAAAGCTGATAAAGTATAGAGAGACTGAGGCTCTGTTTTAGATTGAGTGATCATGGAAGGGCTCATTAAGGATGAAACATTTAAATTAAGACCCAAATGTCAAGAAAGACCCAGTCTTAGAAAGAGCTAAAGGATTATTATTACAAGCAAAGAGAAGAGCAAATAGACACTAAGGAGAAAATAAGCTTTGTGTCTTTCAGAAAAAAAGAACATGCAAAAGTGGTGGGAGAGTAGTGAATAATGGGAAGAGAGATCTGAAATGAGGTTGCAAAGTTAGGGAAAGGGCAGATATCATAGGCCTTATAGTTCTGGTTTTATTGTACATGTGATAGGAAGCCACCAGAGGACTTAAAGCTGGGGAATAACACTATTTATGTTTACAAAATAGTCACTCTGGCTGGTGTGTGGAGAATGGATTATATACAGGAAAGATTGAAAGACTAGCTAGGAGATGATTGCAGGGGTCCACATGAGAGATTGTGGTGGCTTGGATAAGAGTGTTAATAATAGAGGTAGATAGAAGCAAACAGATATTGGACATAGTTTGAAGTGGTGTCGACGTGACTTGCTTAGGTGTGGTTTGAGAAAAAGAGAGGAATCAAAGACTCCTAGGCTTTTGTCCTGAGCAACGAAGTGAATGGAAGTGTCCTTTACTGAAATGATGAAGGCTGAGAGCAGAGCCTATTTTGGTAGTGAAATATCAAAAGTTCTGTTTTGGCCACATTGTTTGAGATGCCTATCAGACAATAAATTGTATATAGGTCAAGCAGGCAGTTAAGTATGTCTGGGAATCAGAGGCTATAGACATTCAGAGATCAAATGGCTTTTCAAATGTAAGCCAGAAAAATTGGTAGAGCTGGTTTGTTTGACAAAAGCTCCAACCCTTCCCTAGCCCCAAACTGGAATTGACTGTCAGTTGGACAGAAAATCAAGTTCAGCAACAAAATCTACCTGTGGTAGGAATTTTCTCTTGCCATACTTCACTAACATCCCTTGGATACCTCTTTGTCCCTCCGTATAAACATGGTTAGGAATTGAATTATTTTAACACTTTCTCTAGCTGTCAGGCTTGCTATATTGCCTAGGAGTTAGTGGGGAAACAGTGAGGTTAATTTCCAAGGAGAGTCACCTGTGGCCATGAAGGTTCCACTTACTCTGCATAATGTTGAAGAACACTGGCTTCAGATTCAGCCCATGGGTTTGATTCCTGGCCATGTGATCTTTATCAAATCTTAACTCAAAACTCTGCACCTATTTCCTCATTTATAAAGTGGTAATACTAACACTTGGATTAACTGGGATAGCCTATGTAGTGCTTACAGTAGCCATTTGGGAAGCATGGGTGATAACTATCATTAATAGTAATGATGATTGAAATGCCCGCGGTCGCGAGACCCCTCCACAAGACCACCAGAGACGAGAGTCAAAGCCAAGCGGCAAGGGTCATTTATTGCAGGTTCGAACCTGGACCTCCGCGCACTCGTTGCCGGTGACGCTAAGAGGTCCCGATGGAGTTTAGTACAGCTCTTTTATAGACAGGTAGAAACAAGCTCGGGACCTTCTGCGGGGCTTTCCAGGGGTGGGGAGTACTGATTGGCTAACTTTTAAACAAAGACACTAGTCACTGTTTGG
This sequence comes from Neophocaena asiaeorientalis asiaeorientalis, assembly GCF_003031525.2. Lineage (NCBI taxonomy): Eukaryota > Metazoa > Chordata > Mammalia > Artiodactyla > Phocoenidae > Neophocaena > Neophocaena asiaeorientalis. The sequence goes on along the minus strand of NW_020172632.1, from coordinate 2,117,676 downwards.
TTAACTTTTAAACAAAGACACTAGTCACCGTCTGATTGGTTGGATGGTTGCAAAAGGGGGTTCAGCAAGCATAGTTACAGAAGCGAGAGCGGCTGGTTAAGTTTCGGTTTCCTGAGGTTTTGTTTCTCAATTAGAAATACTTAAGATGGGGCCATAGTTACAAACAGTACAAACAGGAAGATCGATGCAATCCTAGCAGCGCTGCGGCCTAACGGCAGGGCATCAATTCAGTCCTATTTCTACCAAAGTAGAACATAGCCCTTCAATGATGATAGTAATATTTTGTAGTCACCTTTTAGGTTAAATCTTTGAGTATGATTTATAAGAGTGGGATTAATGAGTCAAATGGTATGACTGTTTTCAAAGGTATAAATGGTCAAAGCACCCTCTAAAATTTTAATTTGAGAAAAGAAAAGAGGTATCGATATAGTAGAAGAGGACTAGACCTGGAATCACACAAAACTGGACTTGAGCTCTGGTTTTACTTGTATTTCCCCTTCACTTGTTTGTGCCTTAGTTTCCTTATCTATATACTTGAGTAATAGTACTCACTGTGCCTGCTTTCATGCTTATTGCACAGACTTGTGAGTATGGAAATGAAATAACATGTATGAAAGTAATAGCCTGTGAAAAATTTCAGGGATGGTTATAATTATAATTATTACCTATTGGTACCGAATCAGCAGATGATAATGGCTAGACAGAACTTAACCAAGACTTCTTACTATTTCATGGCATCCTGACACCTGACCCACTGCTGGACACTACATCTGCCCTCACTCAGTCTGGGTGGCCTGTGGGAATAAGGCTTGACCAAAAATCTCTAGGCCAGATTTTGTGATAGATATTCCTAAATGAACTCCAAAAATTTTAAACAGTCCTATCTGTCCAGCTTCGTTGAGTGGACCATGACCAAACTGAAGTAGGGCCTGAGTCCCATCTCTATCTTGCCAGTACTATTTCCAGCCTTGAAAACCTCAATTTTAATTTTAATTTGTGAAAGAGGGCTTTAGATATGCTGAGTTAGACTAATCATAATCCTTGTTTTATATATGCTGTCAGTATTGATGTATGCATGGCCCTTTTCTTCTTTATTTATCATTTTAAATAATTTTATGAATACTCAAAAACCCACTATCCGATGCAAGGAAAAGAATATTATAGTAACTTACGTCTTCCTTTTGCCTCTCATTTCTGTGCCTCCACCTCAAGGGTAATTAATTTCCTGAATTTTATGTTTTTAAAATAGTTTGATCAAATACATATGTGTAGTTAATATATTATTTAATTTTCATTGTTTTGGAGCTTCATAAAAGGGGTATAATGTAATAGATGATCTTCTGAGACTTGCTTTTTTGATGATATGTCACTAAGATTTATTCATGTCACTGCATTTTACTATTTATTTATTCATTTATTTTCACTATTGTATATTAGTCCATAGTAAGAATATGCTATGCTAGTGTTTTGTTTAAAATCCTTGCACCAATATGCATGAGTGAAATGATTGGTGATCTTCCTCTTGTACTTTTTCGGTTTTGGCATCACAATTATACACTTTATGAAATAATGAGTCAGGAGATGTTCTACCTTCTGTTCTCTGGAGGAGTTTTTTCCCTGAAAATTGGTTAGAACTCACCTATAAATTAATTTGGCCCGGTGTTCTATATGATGGAAGGTTTTAAATTCCCTCTTCATTTTCTTAAATAGTTATTAGTTTATTCAGGCTTCCTATTTTTTAAATTAATTTATTTTTTTTATTGGAGCATGGTTGATTAACAATGTTGTGTTAGTTTCAGGTGTACAGCAAAGTGATTCAGTTATATATATATATATATATATATATATATATATACACACATGTATCCATTCTTTTTCAGATTCTTTTCCCATTTAGGTTATTATAGAATAGTGAGTAGCATTCCCTGTGCTGTACAGTAGGTCCGTGTTGGTTATCTATTTTAAATATAGCAGTGTGTACATGTCAATCCCAATCTCCCAATCTATCCCTCCCCCCCTCCCTCCCCCACGGTAACCATAAGTTCATTCTCTAAGTCTGTGAATCTGTTTCTGTTTTGTAAATAAGTTCATTTGTATCATTTTTTTTTTTTTAGATTCCACATATAAGCAGTATCATATGATATTTGTCTTACTCTGTCTGACTTACTTTACTTAGTATGATAATCTCCAGGTCCATCCATGTTGCTGCAAATGGCATTATTTCATTCTTTTAAATTGCTGAGTAATATTCCATTGTATATAAGTACCACATCTTCTTCATCCATTCATCTGCTGATGGACATTTAGGTTGCTTCCATGTCATGGCTATTGTAAACAGCACTGCAATGAACACTGGGGTGCATGTATCCATTTGAACCATGTTTTTCTCCAGAGATATGCCCAGGACTGGGATTACTAGATCATATGGTAGCTCTATTTTTAGTTTCTTAAGGAACTTCTATACTGTTCTCCATAATGGCTGTACCAATTTACCAGGTTTCCTATTTTTTTAAATCCATTTTGGTTAAGTTATATATTTGTCCGTTTCATCAATCGATGTTGTCAATCAGAAATATCACTGAAAAATTCTCCTCTGTAGGACTTGCTTTCATGTTGTTTAAGTGGACATTTTCAAAAGGGCATTCAAATGCAGTCAAGAAGGTGGGAGAGAACCAACCAACTAATCAATTAACCATCTCTCCCTTCCTCACTCTCTCCCTCACTCCTTTTCATTGCCTATTACATACTAGACACTTCATATACGTTCTCTCATTTAATTTATATCACACCCCTGAGAGCAAATGTTGTGTTTTCGTATATACAGATGAAGAAACTAGAGCTCAGAGAGGGTATGTAGCAAGGAAATGGTCAATTTGAAAGTATGTTTGATTGACCCTAAAGCTTGGGCTCTTTTCATTACACCATCTGTCTCCCAATTTGACTTTTCTACTTCCAGTGGTTATCAAACTTTAATATACATAGGAGTCACCTTAGCTGCCTGGTTAAAAAGAAAAAGAAAGATATTTGGGTACCACCAGAAATATTTAGATACATTTATTATGTCTGTAGTAGGACCTAGGAATCTACATTTTAGTAAAGCATCTCTGGTACTTTTGATGCAGTGTTTCCTTTATATCATACTTTGAAGAACCCTTAACTAGATTATGAATGCCTTGAGTGTGGGAATTTTGTCCTATTTATTCATTCCTCTAGGAGGAAGAACTCAACAATTTGCTGTAGAAATGAGTGAATAAATGAAATAAGGAATGGATTTAGTTATATTTAGGTGTCAAACACTTATTCTCTCTAATTGAGAAGAACTTCTTTGACCTAGTTACCAGTCTCTGGTGTTTATGTTTCCCACTCTACTTGAACTTATTATGCTCGATAGGGTAAATAACCTTTTCTTGCTTCCTGTACATCAAACTCAGCTCTAGGAGAGAAAAAGATTTCCTATCATTTTAAATGTCATCCACCATTCGATTTGTGTGTTCCACACCGAAAATTGTGAGAAGGCTGCTGGGTAGGAGGGCACAAGCACAGAGAGGTGACCAAATGGAACCTTGCCGGGTCTGCTCTCCTTTTGCTAAGTGAAACTATAGTCTTAGGGTGAACCTTTGGGGAAGAAGCATGGCAGCTGCTATCTCTAGCCTCAGCTACAGTCACAAACTCTGAGCTACAAACTTAACACTTCCACTGCTCCTCAGTCCCTGAGCCAATCCCGATCGTGCCATGGGTTCCGTCATCTAACTCATTGCATCTACTCATAAGTGGTCTCCGAAATCGTCTTGTTGCAATAAAGCTGGTAGGTAGCCTGCTTGAATTTCTTGGTCAATTTGCCTGCCTAAACCCCAGTCCTCTTCCTGGGAAGAGAAGACAGTCTGTTTGGGCCCAAAAAAGACTAGCTGAGGAGACATACCCAGTCCCTTTTTGCCTTTTATACATTAGTCCATTCATCCATTCAATATCCTTTCCTTCATTTCTAAACTTTGCTAGTTTCTATTCCAAAATACTACTTCATATTTGTAATAATGTTCAGCAGTTTCTTACATCCTGAAAGGGGAAGCCAAAATACCTTTGAGTTACTCAAAATACCTTGAGTAACGTTTCAGAGAGAATCATAATATTGACCTGCCTTACAGAGCATTAAGATTAACTAATTAACATTGAATAGTCCTTTGGAAATGTTAAATACTATAGAAATGCTAAACAGCTTTAATAGACTTGGAGTCTAAAAGGCAAATGAAACTTCGTTTAAATGCTTTTATATTATGGTTTTTTTTTTTTCTTTTCTCTCAGAAGAGGTTTAAAGGAGGCTATGTAGCTACATTCCTGGTTCCAAATAGGAAATGTCGCAATGAATATAAAACATGGATGTCTAATTTCCCCACCTCTCCTTTTATTCTCTGTTTCTCCACCGGATCACACATTCATTCAATTAGCATTTCCTGTTTGCCTCCTTGTTAAGTAGCAAGCAAGACATACAGTCAATTTCTCTGACCTGTAGGAGAGATAGATACATGTGCTCTCAAGTGAACGTAAAAGAAGACAGACTCAATGACCTTATAGAGATACAGGTGTGAGGGGAGAGAATGATCACATTCCAATCGTCTCTGTATTTCCATGGTGGATGGAAAACTCAGGAAGATTTCATGTAACTTGTATTAATGGGGCTATGCTTGAAAGATTAAATGAATTTTGATAGACAAAGGAAATAGCATGAGGAAAGTTCACATGTGCATTGTCTAAGATGGGGGAACTATAGTTCATAGACGTTATATAGCTGATCTGAGGTCACACAGCGAGTCACTTCCTGAGACAGAAATTAAGACCCAACTTTCCTCATTTCTGTTCTAATGTTAGTTCATTGAACTAACTGTGCTACTTAATAGTAAAGACAATTTTACAAAATGCCTATTTATCATAATTTGTAATGTATTTGTTGCAGAAAGTTGAGATCCTGCACTGAGATGATCAAAGGGGAGAGGGCACTGCATATAAGCAGAAATATACACAAAGTAAAGATCCTTGGAATATTAAGGATATTAAGGAATATTAAGGTGCGTAACAGGAGTGGGTGGGATTGGGTGAATGATCATCCACCTGCCATGAAGTGGAAGGTACTGGGGGTAGTTGTAAGTAAAATTAGATAGCACATTGAATTAAGAAGGGTATTGAAAGTTGGAATAATGGCGTTTTCGTCATGTTGAGTGTGAGGTGTGGCAAAATGACAGAGTAGAAATGACTAGTGAATAGGTGAAGCTACTTCACTCCCACTCCACTGCCCGCCTTTCTCCCACTAATATTTATTTTAACCAATTTAGGTGTTCTGCAATAGAGAAATGTAGTTGCTCAAGTGAATTTGAAACTTGAAATGGAAACCAAAATCATGAACAGGAAGAGAATATTGCCTTCCTTATTTTTAATCATTTTCTGCCCAGCAATTCTTAGGTTCAACTTGGAAGGCATGGCCTCTGGTGATAGAGGACTTCAGGTTCCCGGGAGATTATGTGTGGGTTCATTTCTATCTCTCTGGTTCCATTCCCCTTAGGTTTGTTTTTTATTAATTTCCTTTCTTGGGGGACGGTTTGCTGAGAGACATTTGGGCTGTTGCTGGGAATATTTGGCTCCTTTTTCAAATCATAAATGCCCCCTTTTCCTCAGCTGCTGGGGAACCCTGCCCTGAACATACCCACTACCGCCTCAGCCAGGAGATTGCCTTGATATGTGCCCTAATCCACACTCCCCTACACACCCTGCCTCACCAGTGACAGAGAAATTACAAATAAATTTTAACCACTGTTTATTAATGACCATCTACCTTGAATCAGAGTTCAACTTAATTTACATGAATTATTTCAATAGCCTAGTGTGATCAGTACAATTATATCCACCTTACAAATAAGGGAATTGAGAAACAGCTTATCTTAATAAGGGGTTATGTGACATGACTATGGTACACAGAATAAAGACCCTCTAAATATGTCTATGTCCTACTCCCTGGAACCTGTGAATATGTTACCTTACATGACAAAAGGGACTCTGCAGATGTAATTAAATTAAGGATATTGAGATGAGAAGATTTTGCTGGATTAGCCAATTGGGTCCAGTATGATCACAAGGGAACTTATAAGAGGGAGGCTGAAAGGTCAGAGTCAGAGAAGACATGATGATGGAAGCAAAGAGGTCAGAGAGAGAGAAAGGGAGAGACTTGAAGATGCTGTGTTCCTAGCCTTAAAGATGGAGGAAGGGGCCACAGCCAAGGAATGCAGGTGACGTGTAGAAGCTGGAAAAGCAAGGGAACAGATTCTCCCCTGAGCCTCCAGAAGGAATGTCACATTGCCAACACCTTGATTTTAGAGTTTCTTATCTCCAAAATTGTAAGATAATAGATTTGTGTTGTTTTAAGTCTGTGTTAATTTGTTACGAAACAATAGGAAACTAAAATGATAAAGTCAGACAGCAGATAATTTTTTCCAGTGATTTCCATTTTACCAGATGTAAAGAATGCCTTTCTACACTCATGTAACTGAATCCTGCCTTGACACCATTGACTACTCATTTATTTGTGACTCTATTCCCTTCACTTCTAAAATATCACATACTCTTTAATATCTTCCTCCTTCTCTGATCATTCTGTCAGTTATGGGCTCCTTCTCCTCTTTATTTCCTCCTAATGATTTTCCATTCCTTTCCACCTCTTTTTTTCCTTCCCTTCCTTTTTCTTCATACTGTCCATGAATAATTTCATTCACCCTCATGATTTCCACTTTTCACCTATGTGCTATCCAAAGATATCTCTCCTCTAAGTAACTTTAAACTATCTATTAAAATCTACCCAAGGAGATTTGAAAACCAAGACAGAGAACATCTTAAACATAGATACAGATAAAAGATCAATAATCTTTGAAAGTGCAATAGATGTGACCTTTCGGTAGACATGATGAAAGTCAGAGGATGATAGATTGACATCTTTAAAGTTCTCAAAGGATAAAAGCAACTAGGATTCTATTCTTAGTGAAAATACCCTTCAAAAATGGAGGCAAACAAAATCTGAGAAAATTCACTGCTTGTAGACCTGCACCACAAAAAGTACCTTAGGAAGTTCTTCAGGCTAAAGAAAAATGCTCCAAGATAGTTTCCTGCAGTTTCACAATGAAGTTCCAAAGTGTGATTTTCTTTGTTTTTCTACTGCTGGAAATATGTATACTGAGTTTCTTGAATCAGTGAATAAACATCTTTCATAAATTCTCAAAAATCCTCAGATCTGCAGCAAGGAATGAAAAGCAAAAGAAAAGAGTAAACATATGAAGAAAAGGATATTGATTGTTTAAAATAATAGTGATAATAATGTCTTCTGGGTGTTATAAAATAGGTAGAAGTAATATATTTGACAATTGTAGTGCAAACATGGAAGGGAGTAAATGGGATTAAACAAACATAAGATTCTTGTCTTTTTCTTGGGAAGCAGACATATGTAAACATTTAATGAGCTATACACTTACATTTTTTGTGCTTTACTGTATGCAAGTTGTCTTTAACAAGAAAGAAAAAAGTGAAAGTGAATAAGTGTTGATATAGCTAGGAAAAGTTATGCATAAATTCATTGAGATGGGATTCAACTTGACAATATTTCCCCTTTCTCTTCCTTATACTCCTAACATAAGTCCTCTATGACTAGTCATTCATTTGACAAATATTCATTGAGATTCCTGCTATGTGCTACTCACTGTGATAGGAACTGAATATATATAGAGATTGAGACTAACATTAGAAGTGTTCAGAAATGAATAAGAAGTAGTGATCAGTGAAAGCCTCTGAGTAAGGGAGAAGCTAATTGGAGCTAAACATTAGGGATTTCTGTAATAAACATCATGGCAGATTTAAGGATTGAGGCACAGAATCAGATAGTGCGATTTTCTCTTGGTTCTCTACTGCCTGAAGTCACTCCTATATCCTCGGCTTTTCTAAGACTCACTTCATTTTAGGGAGACAAATTCAGCACTTCCTTATTTTTTTTTAATTTAATTTAATTTTTCTAACATAAGGTTCTTATTAGTTATCCATTTTATACATATTAGTGTATAAATGTCAATACCAGTCTCCCAATTCATCACCCCACCACCCCACCCCACCACTTTCCCCCCTTGTTGTCCATACGTTTGTTCTGTACCTGCAAACTGGTTCATCTGTACCATTTTTCTAGGTTCCACATATATGCTTTAATATATTTGTTTTTCTCTTTCTGACTTACTTCACTCTGTATGACAGGCTCTAGATCCATCCACATCTCTACAAATGACACAATTTCGTTCCTTTTTATAGCTGAGTAATATTTCATTCTATATATGTACCACATCTTCTTTATCCATTCATCTGTTGATGGGCATTTAGATTGTTTCCACGTCCAGACTATTGTAAATAGTACTGCAATGAACATTGGGGTGCATGTGTCTTTTTGAATTATGGTTTTCTCTGGGTATATGCCCAGTAGTGGGATTGCAGGGTCATATGGTAGTTCTATTTTTACTTTTTAAGGAACCTCCATACTGTTCTCCAAAGTGGCTGTATCGATTTACATTCCCCCAACAGTGCAAGAGGGTTCCCTTTTCCCCACACCCTCTCCAGCATTTCTTGTCTGTATATTTCCTGATGATGCCCATTCTAACTGATGTGAGGTGATACTTCACTGTAGTTTTGATTTGCATTTCTCTAATAACTAGTGATGTTGAGCAGCTTCTTATGTGCTTCTTGTCCATCTGTATGTCTTCCAATGGTCTATTTAGGTCTTCTGCCCATTTTTGGATTGGGTTGTTTGCTTTTTTAATATTGAGCTGCATGAGCTGTTTATATATTTTGGAGATTAATCCTTTGTCCGTTGATTTGTTTGCAAATATTTTCTCCCATTCTGAGGGTTGTCTTTTCGTCTTGTTTGTAGTTTCCTTTGCTTTGCAAAAGCTTTTAAGTTTAATTAGGTCCCATTTGTTTATTTTTGTTTCTATTTCCATTACTCTAGGAGGTGGATCAAAAAAGACCTTGCTGTGATTTATGTCAAAGAGTGTTTTTCCTATGTTTTCCTCTAAGAGTTTTATAGTGTAAAGTCTTACACTTAGGTCTCTAATCCATGTTGAGTTTATTTTTGTGTATGGTGTTAGGGACTGTTCAAATTTCATTCTTTTACATGTAGCTGTCCAGTTTTCCCAGCACTACTTATTGAAGAGACTCCCTTTTCTCCATTGTATATCCGTGCCTCCCTTGTCAGAGATTAGTTGACCATAGGTGTGTGGGTTTATCTCTGGGCTTTCTATGTTGTTCCATTTATCTATATTTCTGTTTTTGTGCCAGTACCATATTGTCTTGATTACTGTAGCTTTGTGGTATAGTTTGAAGTCAGGGAGCCTGATTCCTCCAGCTCCTTTTATTCCCCTCAAGACTGCTTTGGCTATTCGGGGTCTTTTGTGTCTCCATACAAATTTTAAGCTTTTTTGTTCTAGTTCTGTGAAAAATGCCATTGGTAATTTGACAGGGATTGCACTGAATCTATAGATGGCTTTGGGTAGTAGAGTCATTTTCACAATATTGATTCTTCCAATCCAAGAACATGGTATATCTGTCCATCTGTTTGTATCATCTTTAATTTCTTTCATCAGTGTCTTATAGTTTTCTGCATACAGGTCTTTTGTCTCCCTAGGTAGGTTTATTCCTAGGTATTTTATTCTCTTTGTTGCAATGGTAAATGGGAGTGTTTCCTTAATTTCTCTTTCATTTTATTCATCATTAATGTATAAAAATGCAAGAGATTTCTGGGCATTAATTTTGTATCCTGCAACTTTACCAAATTCATTAATTAGCTCTAGTAGTTTTCTGGTGGCATCATTAGGATTCCCTATGTATAGTATCATGTCATCTGCAAATAGTGACAGTTTTACTTCTTCTTTTCTGATTTGTATTCCTTTTATTTCTTTTCCTTCTCTGATGGCTGTGGCTAGGACTTCCAAAACTATGTTGAATAACAGTGGTGAGAGTGGACATCCTTGTCTTGTTCCTGATCTTAGAGGAAATGCTTTCCATTTTTCACCATTGAGAATGGTGTTGGCTGTGTGTTTGTAATATATGGCCTTTATTATGTTGAGGTAGGTTCATCTATGCCCACTTTCTGGAGAGTTTTTATCATAAATGAGTGTTGAATTTTGTCAAAAGCTTTTTCAACATCTATTGAGATGATCACATTGTTTTTCTTCTTCAGTTTGTTAATATGGTGTATCACATTGATTGACTTGCATGTATTGAAGAATCCTTGCATCCCTGGGATAAATCCCACTTGATCATGTTGTATGATCCTTTTAACGTGTTGTGGGATTCTCTTTGCTAGTATTTTGTTCAGGATTTTTGCATCTATATTCATCAGTGTTACTAGTCTGTAATTTTCTTTTTTTGTCGTATCTTTGTCTGGTTTTGGCATCAGGATGATGCTGGCCTCATAGGATGAGTTTGGGAGTGTTCCTTCCCCTGTAATTTTTTGGAAGAGTTTGAGAAGGATGGGTGTTAGCTCTTCTCTAAACCTTTGATAGAATTCACCTGTGAAGCCATCTGGTCCTGGGCTTTTGTTTGTTGGAAGATTTTTAATCACAGTTTCAATTTCATTACTTGTGATTGGTCTGTTCATATTTTCTATATCTTCCTGGTTCAGTCTTTGAAGGTTACACCTTTCTAAGACTTTGTCCATTTCCTCCAGGTTGTCCATTTTATTGCAGTAGAGTTGCTTGTAGTAGTCTCTTAGGATGCTGTGTATTTCTGCGGTGTCTGTTGTAACCTCTCCTTTTTCATTTGTAATTTTATTGATTTGAGTCCTCTCCCTCTTTTTCTTGATGAGTCTGGCTAATGGTTTATCAATTTGTTTATCTTCTCAAAGAACCAGCTTTTAGTTTTATTGATTTTTTGCTATTGTTTTCTTTGTTTCTATTTCATTTATTTCTGCTCTGATCTTTATGATTTCTTTCCTTCTACTAACTTTGGATTTTGTTTATTCTTCTTTCTCTAGTTCCTTTAAGTGTAAGGTTAGATTGTTTATTTGAGATGTTTGTTGTTTCTTGAGGTAGTATTATGTTGCTATTAAGTTCCCTCTTAGAACTGCCTTTGCTGCATCCCATAGGTTTTGGATCGTCATGTTTTCATTGTCATTTGTCTCTAGGCATTTTTTGATTTCCTCTTTGATTTATTCAGTGATTTCTTGGTTATTTAGTAACATATTGTTTAGCCTCCATGTGTTTGTCTTTTTTACTTTTTTTCCCCTGTAATTGATTTCTAATCTCATAGCATTTTGGTCGGAAAAGATGCTTGATATGATTTTAGTTTTCTTAAATTAACTGAGGCTTGATTTGTGACCCAAGATATGATCTATCCTGGAGAATGTTCCATGTGCACTTGAGAAGAAAGTGTAGTCTGCTGTTTTTGAATGGAATGTCCTATAAATATCAGTTAAATCTGTCTGGTCTATTGTGTCATTTAAAACTTATGTTTCCTTATTAATTTTCTGTTTGGATGATCTGTCCATGGTGTAAGTGAGGTGTTAAATTCCCCCACTCTTATTGTGTTACTGTCGATTTCCTCTTTTATATCGGTTAGCAGTTGCCTTATGTATTGAGGTACTCCTATGTTGGATGCATATATATTTATAACTGTTATATCTTCTTCTTGGATTGATCCCTTGATAATTATGCAGCATCCTTTCTTGTCTCTTGGAACATTCTTTATTTTAAAGTGTATTTTATCTGGTATGAATATTGCTACTCCAGCTTTCTTTTGATTTCCATTTGCATGGAATGTATTTTTCCATCCCCTCACTTTCAGTCTGTATGTGTCCCTAGGTCTGAAGTGGGTCTCTTGTAGACAGCATATGTATGGGTCTTGTTTTTGTATCCATTCAGCAAGCCTGTGTCTTTTGGTTGGGGCATTTAATCCATTCATGTTTAAGGTAATTATCGATATGTATGTTACTATTACCATTTTCTTAATTGTTTTGCATTTGTTTTGTAGGTTCTTCTCTTCTCTTGTGTTTCCCACTTAGAGAAGTTCCCTTAGCATTTGTTGTAGAGCTTGTTTGGTGGTGCTGAATTCTCTTAGCTTTTGCTTGTCTTTAAAGTTTTGATTTCTCTATTGAATCTGAATGAGATCCTCGCTGGGTAGAGTAATCTTGGTTGTAGGTTCTTCCCTTTCATCACTTTAAATATGTCATGCCACTCCCTTCTGGTTTGTAGAGTTTCTACTGAGAAATCAGCTGTTAACCTTATGGGAGTTCCCTTGTATGTTGTCATTTTTCCTTTGCTGCTTTCAATAATTTTTCTTTGTCTTTAATTTTTGCCAGTTTGATTACTATCTGTCTCGGCATCTTTCTCCTTGGGTTTATCCTGTATGGGACTCTCTGTGCTTCCTGGACTTGGGTGGCTATTTTCTTTCCCATGTTAGGGATGATTTCGACTATAATCTCTTCAAATATTTTCTCAGTTCCTTTCTCTTCTCTTCTTCTGGGATCCCTATAATGCAAATGTTGTTGCCTTTAATATTGTCCCAGAGGTCTCTTTGGCTGTCTTCATTTCTTTTCATTCTTTTTTCTTTATTCTGTTCTGCAGCAGTGAATTCCACCCTTATGTCTTCCAGGTCACTTATCTGTTCTTCTGCCTCAGTTATTCTGCTATTGATTCCTTCTAGTGTATTTTTCATTTCAGTTATTGTATTGTTCATCTCTGTTTGTTTGTCTTTAATTCTTCTAGGTCTTTGTTAAACATTTCTTGCATCTTCTTGATCTTTGCCTCCATTCTTTTTCCGAGGTACTAGATCATCTTCACTATCATTATTCTGAATTATTTTCCTGGAAGTTTGCCTATTGCCACTTCATTTAGTTGTGTTTCTGGGGCTTTATCTTGTTCGTTTATCTGGTACATATCCCTCTGCCTTTTCATCTTGTCTGTCTTTCTGTGAATGTGGTTTTTGTTCCACAGTTGGCAGGAATGTAGTTTTTCTTGCTTCTGCTCTCTGCCCTCTCTCAGCACTTTCTAATGTCCTTTTAGATATGGATATTTGAGAAGTCCTCCAGACAACTGTGCCAAGAGGAAAGGAATGGTTGGCATAGTCTCTTTCTCTTTCTCCCTCAAATAATGTAAACAAAAGTGGCTCCAGTTTATCAGAATAAAAGTTGTGGGTGAGGCTGCTGGAGAGAATGCCAAGCTGTCTCACAGAGTGACTCAAGATGACATTAGAGTACTAGTCCCAGTACCATTGGTATAGGATCATAGCCAAGAGGTGAGATGAGATTTTTGCTGTTAAATCAACTCTGCAGTTAGTTTCTGTTTTAATGCTCTTAGAGAGAAATTACTTTTGGAGTCTATTCTAGTTAATTTGCTTTTCTGCAGAACTCTTCCTTAAATTAACAATAGCTTAAGGAGACTTCCCTGGTGGGGCAGTGGTTTACAATCTGCCTGCCAATGCAGAGGACATGGGTTCAATCCCTGGTCTGGGGATATCACACATGCTGCGGAGCAACTAAGCCTGCGCGCCACAACTGCTGAGCCCACGCACCACAAGTATTGAAGCCTGTGTGCCCTAGAGCCTGCACACCACAACTACTGAGCCCACGTGCTGTACTACTGAAGCCTGTGCACCTAGAGCTCATGCTCCACATCAAGAGAAGCCACCACAATGAGAAGCCCATGCACCATGATGAAAATCAGCCTCTGCTTGCCGCAACTAGAGAAAGCCCTCACACAGCAATGAAGACCCAATGCAGCCAATAAATAAATAAATAAATAAATGAAATTAAACAAAAAAACAGCACACAAAAAAACAATAGCTGATAATGTTTGAAACATATAGAATTTCAGGATAAGAAGCACTGAATTATGAAATAAAGTAATTCATTTATGTAGTTAGTATTCACTGGGTTCCTAAACTGTATCAGGCACTTGTGTCAGGCACCAGTTGTGTTAGTTCTTGGGGATATAAATATAATTAATTGTAGTTTTGACAAACTCTATGTTTATAGTCAAAAAAAGACAAAGAAAACTCAATTAAAATGAAGTGACAACTTTAAGAATTCATTATGAACCAAATGCAAACAGGACACAAAGGAGGAACTAACTACTTCTGAGGAATCAGGGAAGGTTTTATTGACTGATGTCGTTTGAACTGGATCTAGAAGAAGAAGTAGGAATTCCCCAGGCCTCAGTGGCCATTCTAGGCAAAGGAAGGAACAGGAGCAAAGGTATGAAAACTTAAACATTCCCTGTCTGGCAAACTATTGGTAATCTAGATCATGGAGTATGTTTCAGGAAGTTGTAGGATATAAGAATTAAGACTATGAAATGAGATGAAGGTCAGTTGTCAATGACCTAGAAAGTCACAGTAATGATAGACTATCTATAATGGGCATGTTTACTGAACAACCCAAAGTGTTTCTTTTTTTAGAGGTAAGCATTTACAAAACAGTTAGTTGAATAAAGAGAGATCTACAACAAACTATAGTTAGGTTAATATTATAACTCCAGTATAATTCATTTAAAAAATTTCTTTGTGAGAAATTTAAAATATGTAGAAAAATACAAAGAGGAACATTACAAACATGCTTGTTTACCACCCAGAATTAATAGCCATTAATATTTTGTCATATTTGCTTCCAGTTTTTGTGGTAAGAAAGGGGGCATTACAGACTATATTTGTTTTCTCAGGCTCCTGCAACAGATTACCACAAACAGGGTGGCTTAAAACAGCAGAAATTTGTTCTCTCATAGTTCTGAATGTCAGAAGTCTAAAGTTAAAATGAAATCAGTGGCCATGCTCACTCTGGAGGCTCTAGGGGAGAATCCTTCTTTGCCTCTTCTAGCATTTGTTATCCCCAGGCATTGCTTGGTTTCTTCTGCTAGTGACTACGTCACTCCAATCTCTGTCTTCATCTTCACATCACCTTCTCTTCTATGTGTGTCTTCTCCTCTTCTGTTTCTTATAAGGACATTTGTTAGAATCAGGGTCCCCTGGGTAATCCCAATTATTTCATCTCAGGATTGATAACTTAATTACATCCGCAAAGACCCTTTTTCCAAATAAGGTAGCAATCTAGGATTCCAGGAATTTGGATGTGGACATAAATTCTGGGGGAACACCATTCAACGTACTCCATAGATATAACTGAAATCTATTTTATTCAAAAAAATCATCTCATTTCTTATCGCCTCACTAAAGCTCCTATGTTGCCTTCTTGTCCACTTTTGTGTTGTTTTACATCTTTTCTTTTTTTGTTGTTTTTTTATGGTTTGTTTATTTTTGTTTTTAGTATTTATTTGTTTTATTGAAGTATAGTTGTACAATATTATATGTTACAGGTGCATGATATAGTGAATCAAAATTTTTAAGGTTATACTCCATTTATAGTTATTATAAAATATTAGCTATCTTCCCTGTGTTGTACAACATATCCTTGTAGCTGATTTTATACGTAATAGTTTGTACCTCTTAATCCTCTACCCCTATTTTATCCCTCCCCACTTCCCTCTCCCCCCTGGTAATCATTAGTTTATTCTCTATATCTGTGATTCTGCTTCTTTTTTGTTATATTCACTAATTTGTTGTATTTTTTAGATTCCACATACAAGTGATATCATACAGTATTTGTGTTTCCCTGTCTGACTTATTTCACTTAGCATAATACCCTCCAAGTCCATCCATGTTGTTGCAAATTGCAAAATTTCATTATTCTGTATATATTATATATGTTACAATATTTCATGTTATATATATATATATATATATATATATATATATATATATCCATTCATCTGTTGATGGACACAGGTTGCTTCCATATCTTGGCAATTACATCATTTATTTTCATTTATGTAAAATCACCTAGTAGTTTTTCTATGTGTGTATGGTTTTGGATTTACAAAACTATCATCCTGTACAAATTGTTCTGAAATTTGCCTTTTTATCTCAGTGCTATATTTTTGAGAACTGGCTAGTTTTGGGAACTAAAAATAGCTATGTTGTAGTCTATTTCTCTTTATTTTTATTAGTCAGGATAAACTAGGTCCCCCAAATCTCAGTTATTTAACACAGGAAATGTTCACATCTCACTCCTGCTATACAACCAACATGGGTCAGTGGCATGCTCTGCTCTATAGATTCACTCAGGGGCCCAGGCTGAAGAAGGTTTCACTATCTTGGCAGAACACCATATGAAAATCAAGGCCTCCTCAGTTACACAGTAGGAGAAAAGAAAACTGTAAGGTTTCATACAAGCAATTATATGCTTCAGTGCAGAAGTGTTATTTCCATTCATAAGTTATTAGCCAGAAATAATCACATGACCCCACACCTAGATGCAAAGGAGGTGTAGACATATGTCCAGAAGGAAAGAGCTGGATACAGTGAGCAATAGAAATCTCAACCACTTTGCTATTATCCTATCACATGAATATATCACATTATAAACCCATTTCCCTATTGATGGACGTTAAGGGAGTTTCCAAGTTTTTGACATTATAAATAATGCTACACTAGGCATTTGTATATGGTAATTTTTATCCTTATGTGAACATTTCTCCAAGTCATATACCTAGAAATGGGATTGTTGTGTCATAGGTTATGCATGTTATTGATTTAGTAGAGGCTGTCATATTGTTTCCAAACTGGATTATTAGTTTACATTCTCACCAGCAGAATATGAGAGTACCATTTTCCCCTACATTTTTACCAACCTTTAACATTTTCATGCCTTTTATTTTTCACCAGTTAGATAGGTGGAAAGGGCATCTCACTGTTGTTTTAATGTATGGTTTCCTGATTAATAGGTTTAACATGTCAGAGAGAGAGCTATTTTTGTCTATTTGACTTAGTCAGCAAATATTTATTGTGCACTTACTATACACCAGAAGCTGTGCTAGGGCCTAGGGATGTAGTATTAATACCCAATTTTAGGCAATAAATCTGGTCCTAGGGTGTGGTAGAAGACAGGAGAGATCAAGTAGGTTCTTCAGGTCCTGACAGATTCAAAGTGGACGTGACCTCAGAGACAGCACTAGTAAGATTATGCCATCACCCTAGGGCAGAAGTTGTGTACTCTGAGCCACTCTCCTCCCCAAAGCATTTTTCTAACCTAGATGATAAGTATGTATTGAGGGGAGGCGTGGTGAGCTCTTAGCATACTGAGACCGAGCTAAGGGTAATTTAGATTCCTGTTTCACTGTCTGTGGAAGTCTAAGAGCTTCATAAGATTTCTGTGCAGCTTTCTTGGGGAAAACCTCACTCTTTCATGGTCACCTCTGCCTCTAGGTTATACTTGTTTATACTACCTCTGTTTCACACTGCACTGAAACACATGTAAAATTTCCTTTTTCTCTTTACAGACCGTGACACAGATTGTTACTTGCCTACTTTACTATTCATTCTCCTCCTCTTCTTGTTTGTTAGTAAAGATTTAGAAAAGATTTATATCACAAAAAATGAAAAAAAGTAACAACTTCTTATCTTAAAATATTCTTCACCCCACCACAAGGGAATTTTTATTAGCCTCTTAACTACGTGTAATCATCCTTACCTGTATTTACCACCATTTCTGTAGTTTCTTTCTCTGTCTACTTGGGTGCAAAACTCAAATTTCCCATTCGATGATGTTGAACCCTACAACTATCTGCTTATATTGCTTTGGCTTTTGCCATTTTGGCTTTACATATACCCAAATTTATTTATTTTCTCAAGCATGAAATCTGTGCCAGCTTAACAGCATAATAGATAAATTATTTTTACCTCATTGTACTTTAATAATAATAGTAACTAACATTTATTGAGTACTTAGTATGGGATAGGCACCATGTTATATTCTTCACATTTTTCTTTTTCACTTTTAAAAACAGCTATATTGAGGGATCATTGACATGAAATAAATCACACATATTTAAAGAGTAAAAATTGATGTTTTGACATGTGTCCACATTCACAAAATCATCTCCTCCCCAGGCAACTACTAATCTTTAACTTTGACTTTAATTAATAGCTAACTTCTAACTACTAATTCTTTAACTCACTATAAAATTTTTTGTGTGTTCTATAGTTTTTTGGGTTTGTTTTTTTTTTTGCGGTACACGGGCCTCTCACTGTTGTGGCCTCTCTCATTGCGGAGCACAGGCTCCGGACGCGCAGGCTCAGCGGCCATGGCTCACGGGCCCAGCCGCTCCGTGGCATGTAGGATCTTCCCAGACCAGGGCACGAACCCGTGTCCCCTGCATCGTCAGGCAGACTCTCAACCACTGTGCCACCAAGGAAGCCCACTGCGCCACCAGGGAAGTCCTATAGTTTTATATAAAGGGAATCACACACTATATATTCTTCTTTATTTGGCTTCTTTCACTCAGCATAATTGAGATTTATCAATGTTGCATGTATCAGTGTTTCATTCTCTTTTGTATATTTTATATGTGTTTTCCATTATATAGACATAATGCAATTTGTTGATCTTTTCATCTGTTGATAGACATTTGAGAGCCACCCCACACACAAGATTTTAGCTATTGCAAATAAAGCTGCTATGAACATTCATGTACAAATCTTTGTGTGTATATAATCTTTTGATTCTCTTGGATAAATACCTAGGAGAGGGATGACTGGGTCAGATGGTAGGTGAATGTTAGTTGTTTAAGAAACTGCCACAATGTTTTCTAAAACAGTTGTAATGTATTCATTTCTATGAGCAGTAGGCTATCCTTTGTTGCCTGACTTACATTGTCTTGAAAACCATTGTTTCATATATTTTGTCCTGTGTTTTAGTTTTTTCATGCAGGAGTATAATTCTAGTTCCTGTTACTTTAACTTAGACTAAAGCAGAAATCCTTTTCTGCCTTATTTAGTGTTTACAACCACCAGCTAATGTAGGCAGTCTTGTTCTCCCCACATTAGCGAGAGAAACTGCTTTATTTCAAGCATTCATTTTCTGTTCCGACTGTTCCTTTTCATTTGTTTGTCTAGTCAGTCAGTATTTCAGTCACTGCTGTACCAAACACTGATTGTGTGCTGACTATATGAAAGAATAGAAAGAGATTTTCATTGTAGGAGTATCACTCTGGTATCAGTAGAGGGCAAATTAGAAAGTATGAGAGAAGAGGCAGGTACAATAATCCATAAAAGAAATGGTGAGAAGAACTAGTGACAGTGGCAACAGGGTGGAAAGAAGTCTTCACATATATTTAGATTCAGGAAGTGATACACAGATTTATGGAGTAACAGCTACTTTCCATGCATGGACTCAAAACTTGTCTTTTAATTAACTAAGCAACTTAGTGGTTGGATGGAGATGGATGATATTTATACTCATTCCTTCCTTCCTTTATTCAGCCAACCGTAGCAGGTGGAAGCACTTCCATACACAAACTGTTTGCCAACAGGTGAAGTAAACCTGGTATCTTTGATTCTGCCTCAGTCTCGTTCAGGTTTCTCTGCATATTTCTTACTTTCTTTAGGTCACTACTATTATACCACTTATATCCAGGGTGTAGCTTAGAATCAGGAAGATAACAAAAAAGATATTTTAGAAGACTATAAAATAGCATGACAAAATGTTTTGCTTTTTTTTTTGTGGTACGCGGGCCTCTCACTGTTGTGGCCTCTCCCGTTGCAGAGCACAGGCTCCAGACGCGCAGGCTCAGTGGCCATGGCTCACAGGCCCAGCCGCTCCGCCGCATGTGGGATCCTCCCGGACCGGGGCACAAACCCGTGTCCCCTGCATCGGCAGGCGGACTCTCAACCACTGCACCACCAGGGAAGCCCTGCATTTTTATTAGGTGACAAAGACATTCATCTTTGGGGAAAAATATATAAATGTTCTATTGAAATGTTAAGTGTTTCTTTTTAGACACAGGACATATTTCATTTTGTCGTTCTACTTTGTGTTTTACTGTTTCTTTTGGCCGTTTTACTTTTTATAGTAAACAAATATTATTTTTATAGTAAAAATGAAATCAATGCAAAATCAGGCATGGACAAACCATTTCTGACTTCTGATTTGGGCTTCCAAAACTCCCTGTTTTATACCACTTTTAAACATTGCCCACCTCTATATAGATCTAAACATAATAGATCCTTGTTATTCTACATCTCTGTGGACATCACCTTCCTTAATTAGCTTCCCAGTCCTGGCCCACTATATCCAGCTCCAGGTCAAGTCTCAGTTGACTTGGTGTGATAATGAAACAGGGTAATGTTTAAAAACATCTGGGTCAAATAGAATTGAGTTCATAGCCTCATTCTGTCATTTACTAGCTATGCAGATTTGGACAAGTTAACCTCTCTAAGCCTCAGTTTTCTCATCTGTAGCACAGGCCAGAAATATTGATATTATTGGATTGTCATGAGAATTGAGTGAGATCATGCATATAAAGTGACTAGCATAATCCATGCATATTTCATAAATAAAAAGCTGTCATTATCTTTATTGATTAAGGAAAATCTAACCTTGCATTTCCCCCTAAATCAAATCTAGCAGGTATTGTGATGATACAACATATGAAGGCAATTAGAATTCAACTCTCCTTCTTCTTTCTTCTCCCTTTCTAGATCTAGGTTCATGAAGACTGGGCAAAGTGGAAAAAGTAGGCAGAATCACATATCAACATATACAAATTAATTTTCTACAAGCGAGGCACTTTGCATTTCCAAATTGCTCAGGAACATACATCCATATACAGGATCAGACCATTGTAAAAGAATGGCTCTGTGGTCTAGTGATAACCCTGGAGGCCAAACTGCCTGCCTTTCAATCTGAACTACTACTTACTAAACTCTTACATTGTAAAAATTATCTAAACTCTTTGTGACTCAGTTTCCTACTCTTTCAGTTGTTAAGAACATTAAATTAGATTATGTGAAGTATTTAGAATTGTGCTTAGCACATAATAAGCCCCATGTGTTTACTATCATCATCACCTGCATTTGCATTTAAATATCCCATCTTTTGTATACTTATTAATAAACAAATGCATTATGTTTTGTCCAAATATTAATATTGGGCTGAATAGAATCTTTATTCCTATTCTACAGTTAAGGAAATTGAAGCTCAGGGAGATAAAGTAACTTGCCCAATATTACACAGATAAGTAAAGGTATATAGAAGAGGGCCTTATACATAATAAGCTCTCAATAAATATTATTATATGAAAAGTTGAAATTTGATCCTAGGTCTCCATAACTTCAAAAAACACTTTTTTTTGGTCACTCCACAAAGCTAATCAACAGCTCTTTTTTAAAATTTTGTTGGCTAATCTGCTTTTTTGCATTTACCTAATGGCAGTGAGCAGCTGCATATCTGGAAATACAGGAAAATATATTATTATAGTTTAAACAATTGAATAATTGACTGTTTTCAGTGATGTGGCATTAAACTTTTTTGGAAAAAAAAGAACTAGAAAGTGAAATGATATATCCACATGAAAATCCTCTTAAGAGCAAAATGTATACAGTAATTATATTATTAGGTGGAGCTGCCATCTTTACAAAGTTAGGTATTATATTACGCTATATTAAGGATGTTAGATTTTTAAAGTGGGTGTTTCAAATGTCTACTCTTAATTATCACTGTGTAACTGAAGCAACACATGGACTCCTGCCTGCTCTCTCATGTCTCCTTAGATTTATTTGGAGATTGTTTTCTTAATTTACATTGAGACATTTATGTTCACAGATTCAGAAGCCCAAGCAGGGTAGCCACTGTTTTATTGTGTAATTGTGGGGAAGTCTAAGCCTATTTCCCACTTCTTCTCAAACCTGGATATTACATCTCAGTTGAAGTAAATGAACTTTGGTCTTGTCCGTTAATTCTCTGCTCACTTTATAAGGATGATGATAATATATTATTAATATTTATTGATCCCTTCTTATAGGACAAGCACTATGTTAAATACTTAACAATAATTTTCACATTTATTCCTCAAAATAATTAATATTCTCATTGCACAAAGGTGCAAAATGAAGCTTTGAAAGGCAACATAATGAGCTCAAAATATAGCCAGGATGACTCCAGAACCTTTTCTCTCTCTTTTTTTTTATTTAGCATATATATTTTTTAACATCTTTATTGGAGTGTAATTGCATTACTTTTTATTTAGCATATATATTTTTTCACATCTTTATTGGAGTGTAATTGCATTACAATGGTGTGTTAGTTTCTGCTTTATAACAAAGTGAATCAGCTATACATATACATATATACGCATATCTCCTCTCTCTTGCTTCTCCCTCCCATCTTCCCTAACCCACCCCTCTAGGTGGTCACAAAGCACTGAGCTGATTTCCCTGTGCTATGCGGCTGCTTCCCACTAGCTATCTATTTTACATTTGGTAGTGTATATTTGTGAGTGCAACTCCCTGACTTCGTCCCAGCTTGCCCTTCCCTCTCCCTGTGTCCTCAAGTCCATTGAATATGTCTGCATCTTTATTCCTATCCTGCCCCTAGGTTCATCGGAAACTTTTTTTTTTTTATTCCATATGTATGTGTTAGCATACGGTATTTGTTTTTCTCTTCCTTCACTCTGTATGACAGATTCTAGGTCCATCCACCTCACTACAAATAACTCAATATCGTTTCTTTTTATGACTGAGTAACATTCCATTATATATAAGTGCCACATCTTCTTTATCCATTCATCTGTCCATGGACACTTAGATTGCTTCCAATACTTTGCTGTTGTAAAGAGAGCTTCAATGAACATTGTGCTACATGACTCTTTTGAAATATGGTTTTCTCTGGGTGTATGCCCAGTAGTGGGATTGCTGGGTCATATGGTAGTTCTATTTTTAGTTTGTTAAGGAACCTCCATACTGTGCTCCATAGTGTCTGTATCCATTTACATTCCCACCGACAGTGCAAGAGAGTTCCCTTTTCTTCATACCCTCTCCAGCATTTACAGATTGTAGATTTTTTGATGATGGCCATTCTGACGGGTGTGAGGTGATACCTCATTGTAGTTGTTTTTTTTTTACAACATTATTGGAGTATAATTGTTTTACAGTGGTGTGTTAGTTTCTGCTTTATAACAAAGTGAATCAGTTATACATATACATATGTTCCCATATCTCTTCCCTCTTGCGTCTCCCTCACTCCCACCCTCCCTATCCCACCCCTCTAGGTAGTCACAAAGCACCGAGCTGATCTCCCTGTGCTATGCGGCTACTTGCCACTAGCTATCTCTTTTACGTTTGGTAGTGTATATATGTCCATGCCACTCTCTCGTTTTGACACAGCTTACCCTTCCCCCTCCCCATATCCTCAAGTCCATTCTCCAGTAGGTCTGTGTCTTTATTCCTGTCTTACCCCTAGGTTCTTCATGACTTTTTTTTCCCTTAAATTCCGTATATATGTGTTAGCATATGGTATTTGTCTTTCTCTTTCTGACTTACTTCACTCTGTATGACAGACTCTAGGTACATATCTTTGCTATTGTTTCCTTCATTTCTTTTTCATTTATTTCTGATCTGATCTTTATGATTTCTTTCCTTCTGCTAGCTTTGGGGTTTTTTTGTTCTTCTTTCTCTAATTGCTTTAGGTGCAAGGTTAGGTTGTTGTTTTGAGATGTTTATTGTTTTTTGAGGTAGAATTGTATTGCTATAAACTTCCCTTTTAGAACTACTTTTGCTGCATCCCATAGGTTTTGGGTCATCGTGTCTCCATTGTCATTTGTTTCTAGGTATTTTTTTTATTTCCTCTTTGATTTCTTCAGTGATCACTTCGTTATTAAGTGGTGTATTGTTTAGCCTCCATGTGTTTGTATTTTTCACAGATCTTTTCCTGTAATTGATATCTAGTGTTATAGCATTGTGGTCAGAAAAGATACTTGATATGATTTCAATTTTCTTAAATTTACCAAGACTAGATTTGTAAACCAAGATATGATGTATCCTGGAGAATGTTCCATGAGCACTTGAGAAAAATGTGTATTCTGTTGTTTTTGGATGGAATGTCCTGTAAATATCAATTAAGTCCATTTTGTTTAATGTATCATTTAAAGCTTGTGTTTCCTGATTCATTTTCATTTTGGATGATGTCCATTGGTGAAAGTGGGGTGTTAAAGTCCCCTACTATGATTGTGTTACTGTCAATTTCCCCTTTTATGGCTGTTAGTACTTGCCTTATGTATTGAGGTGCTCCTATGTTGGGTGCATAAATATTTACAATTGTTATATCTTCTTCTTGGATCGATCCCTTGATCATTATGTAGTGTCCTTCTTTGTCTCTTCTAATAGTCTTTATTTATTTTAAAGTCTATTTTGTCTGATATGAGAATTACTACTCCATGTTGATTTCCATTTGCATGGAATATCATTTGACATCCCCTCAGTTTCAGTCTGTATGTGTCAGGTCTGAATTGGGTCTCTTGTAGACAGCATATATATGGGCCTTGTTTCTGTATCCATTCAGCAAGTCTATGTCTTTCTTTTGGAGCATTTAGTCCATTTACATTTAAGGTAAATATTGATATACATGTTCATATTACCATTTTCTTAATTGTTTTGTGTTTGTTATTGTAGGTCTTTTCCTTCTCTTGTGTTTCCTGCCTAGAGAAGTTCCTTTAGCATTTATTGTAAAGTTGGTTGGTGGTGCTGAACTCTCTTAGCTTTTGCTTCTCCATCAAATCTGAAGGAGATCCTTGCTCGGTAGAGTATTCTTGGTTGTAGGTTTTTCCCTTTCATCACTTTAAATATGTCCTGCCACTCCTTTCTGGCTTGCAGGTTTTCTGCTGAATGATCAGCTGTTAACTTTATGGGGATTCCCTTGTATGTTGTTGTTTTTCCCTTGCTGCTTTTAACATTTTTTTCTTTGTATTTAATTTTGTTTGTTTGATTAATATGTGTCTTGGCGTGTTTCTCCTTGGATTTATCCTGTATGGGACTCTCTGCGCTTCCTGACTTGATTGACCATTTCCTTTCCCATATGAGGGACATTTTCAGCTATAATTTTTCACATATTTTCTCAATTCTTTTATGTTTCTCTTCTTCTGGGACCCCTATAATTCAAATGTTGATATGTTTAATGTTGTCCCAGACGTCCCTGAGAGTGTCTTCAATTCTTTTTATTCTTTTTTCTTTATTCTGCTCTGTGGTAGTTATTTCAACGATTTTATCTTCCAGGTCACTTATCCGTTCTTCTGCCTCAGTTATTCTGTTATTGAACACTTCTAGAGAATTTTTAATTTCATTTATTATGTTGTTCATCATTGTTTGTTTGCTCTTTACTTCTTCTATATCCTTTTTAAATGTTTCTTGTATTTTCTTCATTCTATTTCCAAGATTTTGGATCATCTTTACTATCATTACTCTGAATTATTTCTCAGGTAGACTGCCTCTTTCATCTTCATTTGTTTGGTGTGGTTGGTTTTTACCTTGCTCCTTCATCTGCTGCGTGTTTCTCTGTCTTCTCATTTTGTTTAACTTACTGTGTTTTAGGTGTCCTTTTCACAGGCTGCAGGTTCGTAGTTCCTATTGTTTTTGCTATCTGCCCCCCATGCTTAAGTTTGATTCAGTGGGTCATGTAGGCTTCCTGGTTCAGGGGACTGGTGCCTGTGTTCTGGTGGATGAGACTGGATCTTGTCTTTCTGGTGGGCAGGACCACATCCAGTCATGTGTTTTGGGGTGTCTGTGACCTTATTATGATTTTAGGCGGCCTCTATGCTAATGCCTGAGGTTGTAGTACTGTCTTGCTAGTTTTTTGACATAGGGTGTCCATCAATGTAGCTTTCTTGTTGTTGAGTGGAGCTGGGTCTTAATGGTGAGATGGAGATCTCTCGGAGAGCTTTCACCATTTGATATTACACAGAGCCAGGTCTCTGGTGGATCAATGTCCTGAACTCAGCTCTCCCACCACAGAGGCAGAGGCCTGACAACCAGCCAGAGCGTGAAGACCCTGTCAGCCACACTTCTCAGAAGAAAAGGGAGAAAAAAAGAAAGACAGAAAGAAAACAAAATAAAGTTGTTAAATTAAATTTTTTTTAATTATTAAGAATAAAAAAGTAAAGAGAAAAAAAGAAGGAAAAAACAATGAAAGAAAGAAAGAAGTGAGCAACCAAACCAAAAAAGAAATCCACCAATTATAAAAAGCGCTAAAAACTATCCTAAAACACAAATTAAAACAACAAACAAAACACCAGACAGACAGACCCCTAGGACAAATGGTAAAAGCAAAGCTATACAGACAAAGTCACAAAAAGAAGTATACACATATATACTCACAAAAAGATAAAAGGGAAATTATATATATATATATATATATAAATGAAGAGAGCAACCAAATCAATAAACAAATCTACCAGTGATAATAAACGCTAATTACTAAACTAAGAAACAAATTAGAGGCAGAAAGCAAACGCAAGTCTATAGTTGCTCCCAAAGTCCACCACCTCAATTTTGGGATGTTTTGTCTTCTATTCAGGTATTCTGCCAATGCAGGGTACATCAAGTTGATTGTGGAGATTTAATCCGCTGCTCCTGAGGCTGCTGGGAGAAATTTCCCTTTCTCTGCTTTGTTCACACAGCACCTGGGATTCAGCTTTCAATTTGGCCCTGCCTCTGCGTGTAGGTCGCCTGAGGGCGTCTGTTCCCTGCCCAGACAGGACAGGGTTAAAGTAGCAGCTGATTAGGGGCCTCTGGCTCACTCAGGCTAGGGGGAGGGAGGGGTACGGAATGCGGGGCTAGCCTGCAGCGGCAGAGGCCAGTGTGACATTGTAGCAGCCTGAGTCACTCCATGTGTTCTCCCAGGGAAGTTGTCCCTGGATCTCGGAACCCTGGAAGTGGCAGGCTGCACAGGCTCCTGGGAGGGGAGTTGTGGATAGTGACCTTTGCTTGCACACAGGCTTCTTGGTGGCTGCAGCAGCAGCCTTAGTGTCTCATGCCTGCCTCTTGTGTCTGCGCTGATAGCCACAGCTCACCACCATCTCTGGAGCTCGTTTAGGCAGTGCTCTGAATCCCGTCTCCTCGCAAACCCCAAAACAAGTGTCTCTTGCCTCTTATGCAGGTCCAACCTTTTTTCTGGACTCCCTGATGGCTAGCTGTAGCTCATTAGCCCCCATCAGGATGTGTTCACGCAGCCAACCCCAGTCCTCTCCCTGGGATTTGACGTCCGAAGCCCCAGCCTCAGCTCCCAGCCCCAGCCCATCCCGGTGGGTGAGCAGACAAGCCTCTCAGGCTGGTGATTGCTGGTCAGAACCGATCCTCTATGGAGGAATCTCTCTGCTTTGCCCTCTGCACCCCTATTGCTGCACTCTCCTCCATGCTATGAAGCTTCTCCCCTGCTTCCCCTCGTCTGTGTCAGTGAAGGGGCCTCCTAGTGTGTGGAAACTTTTCCTCCTTCACAGCTTCCTCCCAGAGGTGCAGGTCCATCCCTATTCTTTTTTCTCTGTTTTTTCTTTTTTCTTTTGCCCTTTCCAAGTACGTGGGGAGTTTCTTGACTTTTGGGAAGTCTGAGGTCTTCTGCCAGTGTTCAATAGGTGTTCTGTAGGAGTTGTTCCACATGTAGATGTATTTCTGATGCATTTGTGGTTAGGAAGGTGATCTCCATGTCTTAATCCTCTGCTCTGTTGAACGTCTCTCCAGAACCTTTTCTCCTAAACACAATATTTTTTTCCTATTACAAGTGCAGTGTATATTTGTTGTAGAAATTATAGAAAATATAGATGATAGAAATGAAGAAAACAAAAACAACTCATAACCCAATTAAAAAGGAATAACCACTGTTAGCATGTTGGCAGAATTTTACTTTTTCATTTTATCTCCATAGCTACCTTAGTTACAGAGATATAGAGTCAAAAATGTAAGATTGTGTACATATTATTTTTCTTAACAATTAGATAATATGAAACTACTTTGCAAACCTACTTTATCTTCCACCTGGCAATGCATTCTAAGTATTTTCCACACTTTAAATATTTTTGTATAACATTGTTTTAAAGGATTCTCAGGAGATCATTGTTTGGCTCCATCATAGTTCATTTTATCAATCCCTTGGCATTGGGCAATTAAGTTCTAGAATAAACAATACTATAATAGAGAGGTTGGTGTTCACTATGATTATTGAATTACACCAAATTCCCATATATGGAATTGAGGCTAAATATATTTAAAACACTTCTGAGCCATGTTAATCAAATGACCTCCAATTTATACCATTTTATACCCACTCCAGCAGTGTATCAATGTGTCAGCCTGATTACTACCAAAATTAAAAACACTTTTCTTAATGAGATAACATTCTTAACTGGTTAGATTAGACATTTTAGGGCTAATGGCACTCTATAATTTTGTTTTGTATGTTTTTTTTCCTTTTGCAACTCTCCTATACATGTCCCCCACACCCTGAAGCACCCTTCTCTCTCTCTCTGTCTTTCTCTCTCTGTCTCTGTCTGTTTCTCTTATAATAGTGATGATTTTTTCTTGGTTGTGAGAGCTTTTAACAAAACTGATACAATTTTTATTGGAGCAGTTTTAAGTTTACAAAAAATAATTGAACAAATAGGGCTTCCCTGGTGGCGCAGTGGTTGAGAGTCCGCCTGCCGATGCAGGGGACTCGGGTTCATGCCCCAGTCTGGGAAGATCCCACATGCCACAGAGTGGCTGGGGCTGTGAGCCGTGGCCACCGAGCCTGCACGTCCGGAGCCTGTGCTCCGCAACAGGAGAGGCCACAACAATGAGAGGCCCACGTACCGAAAAAAAATAAATAAATAAAAAAATAATTGAACAAATAGCACAGAAAGTTACCACATACACCCCTTGCCACTCCCCTGAATTTCCCCTATTATATAACATCTTGCATTAGTGCAACATGTTTATTACATTTGATGAGTCAATATCGATAAAAATATTATCAGCTGAAGTCTATAGTGTACACTAAGGTACACTCTTTATGTTGTACATCCTATTGATTTTTACAAATGTATAATGACATATAACCATCATTACAGTTTCATATGGAATAATAGTTTCACTACCCTAAAAATCCATTATGCTTCACCTACTCATCCCTCTCTCTCTCCCTTCTCCCAACCCCCTAACAACCACTGATCTTTTTACTGTCTGCATAGTTTTGCCTTTTTCAGAATGTCATATAGTTGGAATCATACAGTATGTAGTCTTTTCATACTACATAACACGTTCACATAGCAATGCACATTTGTTTCCTTTCTGTCTTTTCATGACTTGATAGCTCATTTCTTTTTATTGCTGAAAAATATTCCATTGTATAAATTACCATAGGTTATCCATTTACCTATTGAAGGACATCTTGCTTTTCTTCAAATTTTAGACATTATGAATAAACTTCTATAAGCATGTGTGTGCAGGTTTTTGTGTGGACATAAGTTTTCAGCTCATTTGTGTAAATACCAAGGGCCATGATTGGTGGATCCTATGGTAAGAATATATTTAGTGTTGTAAGAAACCACCACTCTGTCTACCAAAGTGGCTGCAAATTTTGCACACTCATCAGTGGTAAATGAGAGTTCCTGTTGCTTTGTATCTTCACTAGTATTTCGTGTTGTCACCGTTTTGGATTTTGGCCATTCTAATAGGTTCATAGCAATATATCATTGGCATTTTAATTTGCAATTCCCTCATGACATATGATGTTGAGCATCTTTTAATATGCTTATTTGCCATCCATGTCTTCTTTGGTGAGGTATCTTTTCAGATCTCTAGTGAATTGTTTATTAATTGAGTTGTTTGTTTCCTTATTGTTGAGTTTTAAGATTTCTTTGTGTATTTTGGATACCAGTCTTTTATCTGTTATGTATTTTGCAAATATTTTCTCCCTGTCTGTGGCATACTTTTTCATTATCTTAAGGGAAAGTTTTTTATATTGAGTAAATTAATTCTTTTTCTGTTTTATAGAACTGGATGTATTTTCCCACTTTATTAATTACCTTTCAGTTTTCTTCAAAGTATTTTTTGATGTTCAGAGGTTTTTGTTTTCAAATTGTCAAATCCATAAATCTTTTTCCTTGGAACTCACTTCTTTGTGGTTAAACAAAGAAAGACCCTTTCCTTTCAAGAGTATATAGCAAATTGTTCAATTATACTCTCTTTAAAGTCTCTATGGCTTTACTTGGTTTTTCTTCCTCTCCTCCACTCCCTCCTCTCCCTCCTCTTCCATCTTTTACATTTAACCTTTAATCTACTATATTTTGGCTAGTTAAGTTAGACATAGGGACCTAAATTTACTTTTTTCTCAGTGATTAGCCAATTATTCATCATTATTTGTTGAAAAATTTATTCTGTGTCATTAGAATATAGTTTTAATACCTATAAGTTTGTAATATATTTTATTACTTGAGCATGTCCCTCTTTATTACTCTTTTTTTAAAAAGTGTTGACTATTCTCTTGTGTTTTGAAAGACGATTTTTTGAATTACTCTTTCACATTCTAAAAACATATTTGGCATTTTTATTGAAGTCATGTTTAATCCATAGGATAATTTGAGCAGAGTTGACATATTATGATATTGTCTTTCCATCCAGAAAATAGTGTGTTTTATCTTTTTCTGTTCATATTAGAGTTGAGTAACTTTATTTAAGCAAGTCTTCATTTTTTGTTAAGTTTATTTGGAGGTGGTTTCTATTTTTATTGCTATTGAGCATTAGATATTTTTTCTATTATGTTTTGGAACTGGGTTTTGCTGATATATGGAGAAGCTATTTATTCTTGTATGTATGTCCATTTAAATCACGGGTTTTTATAAGACATTAGTGTTTCTGGGAACTTTAGACAGCATTCAGTGCCCTTGCATATCTCTGTATTGAAGATTCATCTATTAGAGGCAACAAGAAGAATTGAAATCAAATGGAAATCAAATCCTATCCCTTACCTCTGTGACATGACAAATCATTTAAGAACCACTGAGCCTCAATTTACTGATATACAAAATGGGAATAATTATGTGAGAACCCAATAAAAATAATGGTCCTAATTTTTTATCAATGATTACATCATGTGATAAAATTGATAGCTATTTATTATCAATTTGAGGGCTAAATAATCATTCTTATTATGCTCACAACAACATTCTAAAGTAGATAATATTATTATCCCAACTTCCATGTGAGAAAATGGTGGCTTAGAGAAGTCTTTAGTATGTATATAGTATTGTGGTTAATGAGAAAGTTTTGGAGCCTGGCTGCCTGGTTTAAATTTCAACTCCCCAACTTACTCATTATATGACATCAGACACATTTCTTAACCTCTCTGAGCATCAGTTTCTTTATTCATTGTATGGAGAATAATAATAATGTGTACTACAGAAGTGTTTTATTTATACTGTTTGTTTGTTTGAGGTGCTTAGAATAGTGCCTGACACACAGAAAGTGATGAATAGATATAAGCCAACTTAACAGCTTGTGCCTCCTCCTTTGCAGCCAGAAATTCTGTGATAGTCATAGAGTCATGTGTGTTTCAGGGTCACCTTAATGGCTTAAAGGAGTGTCAGAGGATCAGAATCTTTCTCCTGTAATCAAATTCTGCTTATCCTTCAAAGTTTATTTTAGGTAAACAGATTAAAGAGAGGCTTATATGATTCCATTGATCACGACCACAATTTAGACAACATTTTCTGATCAGTTAGAGCAAAGTCTGAACAGCAGCCCTATATCTCTTAAATTCTTACCTCCTACGTCTAATCTTTTAGAAAATCCAATTGGCTTTTCCACCCACACTGCTCTAGACTGAACACTATTATCTCTTGCTTGGATTACTGCGACAGCCTCATAAATGGTCTTTCTGATTCTACTTGTGCCTCTATTGCTAAAACAGTAGCCAGTGCTATCTTTTCAAACATAAATTAGATCATGTCTTGCCTTTTGCTCAAAACTCTCCAATAACTTTCCACTTTACTCAGAATAAAATGATCTTAAAATGATTTAGAACTACTTAATCTGTGCCCCCCCCCACCAGCCCCTTCCTCTCTGACCTCATGACCTTATCTCATTATTTTGTCCCTCAATCACCCTGTGCCTGCTACACTGATCACTTGCTCTTCTTTGAATATTCCAGACATCCTCCTAACTGTTTACTTTGTCTGAGTATTCTTTCCTCAGATACATGTTTGGCTAACCCCATAGATGAGCATAGATGATGTGTCTCATCAGACTGGGGAATTTTTTCTTAAATTCATTTGTGACTACTTGAGAATCCCCAGGAGGAGTGAGCAACCTTTAATCTCCTACTAACAGAATGTCTGACTGGAGAATCAGCTATGCATCTCTGAAGCATGGTAGCAACGAACTTAGAGAGCTTAACACATTGTTAAGCTAGTAGGCTAGCACTAGTAGGCACTCAAAGAATAAATTTGGGAAATGTAAATGAATTTATATGATTTATCATTCCAGGCATTATACTTGCAATGTCTCTAATCTTCCCATTAACCCTATTAGGTTGGGATCCTTCACTGCTCTTATTTTACAAATGAGGAATCAGAAGCCAAACAGATTACATATGGTGAAGTAGAATTCTGACCCAGGTGTGCTCCTATTTAAAGTCTATGTTTTTTCACCTCATCGGATCACTTTGGAGTTTATCAAGTAGACTAAGCTGTATTTCCTTGTTAAGCGTCAGGGTGCTGGGTAGGAGTGGTCAGTGGCAGAGCCAGTGGTTTCTGGTTGAGGCATTGAAAAAGTGACAGGCTTGCCACATATGGGAATTTCCATTTGTCACAAGAGAATACAAGATGACCAGGTTCAAGAGAACATGAGAATCTCCATCCAGAGAAATTCTACTTTCCCAGCTTTATCTGGTACTAAATATTTGCATACTCCAAAATTACGGATTTGGAGGATATTCAAAGAGAATCTGGCCACATTTGAGACACAAGTTTAGTGGGGAGAGAAGAGGATCATTCCTCTTATTTTGCCCTCATACAAATGACCCAAACTTTCTTGGCCTCCACTTTCTCATCTGAAAAATGTCACAAACGGTAAAGAATTATGGTGATAAAAATTGCCATAGTATCTCCACAAGTTAATTAGTCTAGGTGAGATTAGAGACATGTTCTCAAGAAAAAGCAAACTGAAACAGGAAATAAGCAGTACCATTATACTAAGTTTTCAGATAAATAATACTCTGAGATTCACATCATTTCTTCTCTACCCCCACACACCCTTCTAAAAGCACTTATCATAGCCTAGAAGAGACAACCATGTATACCATGTGATCTCAACCCCAGAAAAGAGGAATAATTACCTTATCCAAGCTAAACCAGTCACATTTTCTCTCCCTGGAAATTAGAGGACTATGAGAAACAGCTAGAAAGTCTAATTGATTTGCACCTGAGGCTATGATTTTGTAGAGCCTATCATGTCCACATGAAAGTAGTTGAGTACAAAAGCCTATCAAAGAGAGAGAAGAATGAAATGAACACAGCAGAAATGAGAAACTGCAAGGAAGAAAGGGGCAGAAACTGGTTTTTAATAACAATGCAGCCCATATTTGGGAACCTGACATCTTTAGCATTCTTACAATAAACCCCACTTTCCTGAAGGAAGCTTGAGTGGGTTTCTGATCTTTGATCTTTGCAAACCAACAATTTTTAAGCTTATGTTATAAAGGATATCATGTATAGAAATATTCTGCAGCTATAGAATTTTTTTTTCTCAGTGACTGAACAGATCCCTTCCTTACCTTCTAAAAGACTTCTATGTAAATAAAACATTTATATGAAAGATGTCTTAGTCCATTCGGGCTACTATAAGAAAACAACTAGACTAGGTGGCTTATAAACAACAGGAATGTATTTCTCACAGCTCTGGAGTTTGGGAAGTCCAAGATAAGGCCCCAGCAGATTTGGTGTCTGGTGAGGGCCCACTTCCTCATAGATGGCCATCTTCTCACTGTAACCTTACATGGCAGAAGGGAGTCAGGAGAGCTTTCTTGGGCTTGTTTTATAAGGTCAGAGCCCTCATGACCACATCAACTCCCAAAGGCCCCATCTCCTAATTTCATCACCTTGAAGATTTGGATATTAAAATGTTAATTTTACAGGAGGAGAGGGGGATAAAAACTTTCAATCTATAGTATTCTGCCTCTGCCCCCCCACCCCCAAAATCATGTCCTTCTCTCATGGAAAATGCATTCGTTCTTTCCTAATAGCCCTAAAAGTCTTAATGCATTCCAGCATCAACTTAAAATCCAAAAGACAAATATTGTATTATTTTACTCATATGTTGAATATAATAAAATGAACAAACAAGCAAACCAAACCAAACCGAATGCATAGATGCAGAGAACAGCGTAACAGTTACCAGAGGGGAAGGGGGTTAGAGGGAGGGCTAAATAGACAAAATGGGTCAACTGTATGGTGATGGATGGAAACTAAACTTTTGGTGGTGACCATGCTGTAGTGTATATCAGGGGTCCATGGCCTGTTAGGAACCGGGCTGCACAGCAGGAGATGAGCGGCGGGCAAGCACGTGAAGCTTCATCTGTATTTACAGCCAATCCCCATTGCTCACATTATCACCTGAGCTTTGCCTCCTGTCGGATCAGTGGCGGCATTAGATTCTCATAAGAGCATGAACCCTACTGTGAACTGCACATGCGAGGGATCTAGTTTGCGTGCTCCTTATGAGAATCTAATGCCTGATGATCTGAGGTGGAGCTGAAGCAGTGATGCTAGCACTGGGGAGCGGCTGCAAATACAGATTATCATTAGCAGAGAGGTTTGACTGCACAGAGACCATAATAAATCATTTGCAGACTCATATCAAAACCCTATCAGGGAGTGGGAAGTGACAATGAAGCTGCGTCTGGTGGCAGGCTTTATTGTGGCAAGTGAGTTGATGTACTTCAGTTGTACAGCTGCATCTGGTGGCAGGCTTTAAGTCAGAATCCGACACTTATTTTAGTCCATGAGTGGCCTGCCCATTATTTTATTTACCACTTCCATCCATGCCTCTTTCCCGCACTGGGCACTTGTCTCAGTCACAGTTTTGGTAAGCCCACGAGCTAACCCTAGCCAAAATGAGTAAAAAACAAACATCGCTGGAGAGCTTCTTTGAAAAGGGGGAAAGACCCAATGATGAGACAGCAGAAGACTCTAAGACTGCCAACAGAAAGCTGCATTTAAAAGAAAATACCAAGAGTCCTACTTAAATTACGGGTTCATTGCAACAGGTGATTCACATTCTCCAAGCTCACTTTGCATAATATGTGGTGACCGGCTATATGAGGAAGCCATGAAACCTTCAAAACTGCTTTGCCACATGGAGACCAAGCACCCTGCATTAAAAGACAAGCCTTTGGAGTTTTTCAAAAGAATAAAACGTGAACACGAAGAATAGAAGCAATTATTTGATGAAGGCCACCACTTCATCAAATGTGTCTGCAGTGAGAGCATCACTCTTAGTGGCTAACCACATTGCTAAAGCTAAGAAGCTCCTTACTATTGGTGAAGCGTTGATCCTTCCTGCTGCTAAGGATATTTGTCATGAACTTTTAGGAGAGGCTGCAGTTCAAAAGGTGGCAGGTGTTCCTCTTTCGGCTAGCACCCTAACTAGATGAATTGATGAAATAGCAGAGGCTATTGAGGCACAGCTGTTAGAGAGGATTAATGAGTCTCTGTGGTACACCATCCAGGTTGACGAGTCTACCGATGTTGACAACAAGGCAACAATGCTTGTTTTTGTGTGATATATTTTTCAGGAGGATGTGCACGAGGATATGTTATGTGCACTTTTGTTGCCAACCAACACCGCAGCGACAGAACTATTCAAGTCTTTGAATGATTACATATCAGGAAAACTGAACTGGTCATTTTGTGTCGGTATATGCATGGACGGAGCAGCTGCCATGACTGGACGGCTTTCTGGTTTCACTACTCGGGTCAAAGAGGCCACTTCTGAATGTAAGTCTACACGCTGTGTCATCCACAGAGAAATGCTGGCTAGCCTAAAAATGTCACCTGAACTTAACGTTTTGCAGGATGTGATTAAAATTATCAACCACATTAAAGTACATGCCCTTAACTCACGTCTCTGTCTCCTCCTCTGTGAGGAGATGGACGTAGAGCACATGCGTCTTATATGCAGAAGTGAGATGGCTTTCTAAAGGTAAATAACTGGCCAGAGTTTTTGAGTTATGAGAGCTGTTCCAGAGATTTCTGGCAGCACATTTCAGTGACACAGAATGGGTCACAAACTTGCTTACTTGTGTGACATATTCAACCTGCTCAACGAACTCAATGTGTCACTTCAGGGGAGAATGATAACTGTGTTCAAGTCGGCAGATAAAGTGGCTGCATTCCAAGCCAAACTGGAATTATTTGGGAGATGAGTGAACATTGTGATTTTTGACATGTTTCAAACAATAGCAGAGATTTTGAAAGAGACTGAAGCCAGGGCCTTCTTTCTCCCAGCTGGTGCATGGTCACCTATCTCAGCTTTCAAAAGAGTTTGAGCATTACTTCCCAACTCCAAAAGACCCCCAAACGGAGAAGGAATAGATTTGCGACCCATTTGTGAATAAGCCAGGTGAATCGACTTTGTCTGTGCTAGAAGAGGATCAACTGCTTGAGATCGCAAATGACGGTGGCCTTAAAAGTATGTCTGAGACAACTTCAAATCTCCATACGTTTTGGATTAAAGTCAAGGCAGAATATACTGAGATTGCCACAAAAGCACTGAAAAGGCTGCTTCCACTTCCAACGTCCTATCTTTGTGAAACAGGGTTTTCAGCAGTGACAGCAACAAAAACAAGATTACAGAGTAGACTGGACATAAGCAACACACGTCGGGTGTCACTGTCTCCCGTCACCCCCAGATGGGACCATCAAGCTGCAGGAAAACAAGCTCAGGGCTCCCACTGATCCTGCATTTTGGTGAGTTGTATAATTATTTCATTATATATTACAATGTAATAATAATAGAAATAAAGTACACAATAAATGTAATGTGCTTGAATCATCCCTAAACCATCCCCCTCCTCCCGCCCAGTACGTGGAAAAATTGTCTACCGTGATACTTGTCCCTGGTGCCAAAAAGCTTGGGGACCGCTGGTGTGTATGGAAGTTGAAATATAATGTTGTACACATGAAACTTATACAATGTTATAAACCGAATTTATCTCCACAGGCCCTTGCACTCTGGGCTTGTGATGGAAATGGCAGCCCCAGTGATCTCAAAGACACCTTCAGGGTCATTCTTCCATTGTTTTGGACAGTAGCTCCTGGCATCTGTTTAGATGGCTGATCCTTACTAATCTCCTTATCAAATTTGTCTTCTCTCCTGTTCTTTTCCATCCCAATATGGATAGGCTGAGAATTTTCTAGATTTTCAAGCTCTGTTTCCCTTTTGATTAATATTGTCCTTATTTCTACCAACATTCTGTCCACAACCACTTAGGTATTCTCTAAGAAGACTGAGGCTTTCTTTAGGGTTCTCCCCCTCTCCTTCTGAGCCTTTAACAGTCCCTTCACAGCAATGTAGTCTTTTTCTAACATGAACTTCCAAAATTTTCCAGCCTCTACCCATTACCCAATTCCAAAGCTGCTTCCACATTTTTAGGTATTTATTACAGTAGCACCCCATTCTCAGAACCCATTTTCTTTTTCAGTCCATTTGGGCTGCTATAATGATACTGTAGTCTGGGTAGATTTTAAGCAGCAGATATGTATTTCTCATAGCTCTAGAGGTTGGGAAGTCCAAGATCAAGGCACCAACATATTCAGTGTCTGGGGAGACATGCTTCCTTATAAACAACAGTCTTCTCACTATAACGTCACATGGCAGAAGGACCAAGAGAATTTTCTTGGGCCTCTTTTATACGGACACTAATCCCCTTTATGAGAGTTGTGCCCTCATGATCTCGTTGCCTCCCAAAGGCCCCATCTCCTAATTCCACCACCTTCAGGGTTAGGATTTCAGAGTATGAAATGGGGAGGGGGATGGGCAGAAATATTCAATCTATAGCAAGAGAGATGGAAAGGGCTTTCACTGACCTGGGTAAGAGGGATCAGAAATTCTGAATTCTGAACCTAGCTCAATGTTATACCATAAGAATGATGACTTTCTATTACTCTCTGAGACCAGTGATGAAAATATCAACCACATGATAAAGTAAATGTTGATCTTCTTTAATGACATCATAAAGGATTAACTGATTTCTTTTAAAGAAAGTCACATTTCCTATAATGTGTGTATAACTTATTACACATGCCAATAGATTGAATTTAAAGAGAAGCTTAAAACAGATGCCAGTGTAATACTAGAAATAAAAATGAAATAATTTCATTACATACAATTTACTGTACACGTTGAGATTGGAGCCAGACTGCCTAGGTTCACGTATCAGCTCTAATAAAAATAATTTTTGGTTATTTAACTTCTCTGGCCTAAGCTTCCCATTCTGTAAAATGAGGACAGCAATACCCATTTTATAGCATTGTGAGGATTAAATTAGTTAATATCTGTTAAGTGCTGCATCAGCACATAGAAGATACTTAGTAAATGTCAGTACAGTTAATAAATTTAGTGCAACTTACTAAAACATTAGTAAGTACAAAAAGGATAATATACGTATTTGTCAATATTTATACATGTGGCCATAAAAAGTTATAATAAATATAATAGTTTATACTAGGTGCTAATTTCATGATATGCTGGCATCTGAGTAAGTCCATTGGTGAAAAAATATTCTAGAAGAACAGTTTTAGTAATAATTATGTTTAACATTTGTAAGTTGATTTATAATATGAAAATTACTGTTATATACACCAGTTATTTTAATTTTCACTTTCACAATAACCTTACTGATTAGGCATTGCCTGTATTCTTCAGATATTGAAAGCAAGGTTCATTGAGGGGAACAATATTGTCATTTGGGTCAGATAGCAAAACTGAAATATCCTTTATCCTACCTGACACTTGTGGACTATTGGATAAAAATAAAGCGTTTCAGGGTGTGATCAGGATGAGTTTTCTTTGTGGCTTCTGCCTATTTTCCAAGTCCCATTCACCTTCCTATATTTTAGGCAGAGCCGGGTAGTGATAACCATCTACAGGTGACCTCTGGATCACTCCCCCGCACCTGCCTGCCTGCTTCAGCCACCATGTCAAGGGTCCCTCAAGCGATAAATTCCCAGATTTTCTAGCTAAATAGCTCACAATGAAGTCCTTGAATATTGATGTGTGTGGAATCTTAGATTGAACAAATACAGTGTGTCCAGTTGAATTCTTTAAGCTGAAATCCATCCACTTTACTTTTTTCCTCCCCTCCTTCTCTCCACCCTTCCTCTTCTCTCTCCTCTCTCTCTCTCTCTCTCTCTCTCACCCACTTTCTTCCTGTTTGGTATGGATTTGGCTACTATCCTCTTTGGTAGAAAAGTTGAGCTTACTTAAAAAGGATACATTGTATAGCAGAAAGAAAGGACCTTAGATTCTAGTCGTTATTTACTATAAATTATAATAAAAATAACTGTCATTATAGGATAAAACTCTCATGTGTTAGGTCAGTTGAGTGCTTTCCATATGTGAACTCCCTTAATCCTCACAATGTTCTATGTGGCAGACATTATTAACAGTATTTTAGAGGGAGAAACTGAACCTCAGAGAGGCTATATGACCCAAAATCTTCTGATGCCTGTATGTATTTTTCACTGCCACTCTTTCCCCTAACTCTGTGTGACATTAGGTATCACATCCCCCAGGGGAAACTCAGTTTCACTGATATAAGATAAGAGAATCAAACTTAATAAGCTCTAAGTTTCCTTCCAACTCTAGCAGTCTAATACCTTTTATGTTTCAAGAGTTTCCCCAAAATATAAAATCTAGATATTTCAAAACTGTTAAGACATTTGTCAAAAATGATGATATTTTAAAAGTAAAAACATGCATTTGAAAGAAAAGTAGGAGAAAACATCATTGTTCATCAACTCCTAGAGTTCTTTCTTTTACAGATGTCAATACAAAGTAAAGTGCTACAATAATTATAGTGTAGATTTTCTCATAATTACTACTCCTCAGTTGGTTTGCTATACAAGGAAAGGGGGAAAAGGGGGAGGAAGAAAATAGAAAAGTTCACCTTGCAATGAAGAACTAACTGCTGCAGAGGTAATCAGAAGAGGGTCTCATTGTTCCACAGAGAGGAATAATTTAGCCAACAGAAATGATGCTGTGAATTAAGAGATACTGATTGGTGAACATCTACTTCACAATGGATATTGATACCAAGGCTATTAAAGGGCCTTTCTTTTCTTATTAAATTAACAGACTTTATCTGAGCACCTATTATGTACCACAAATGAACAAGGTATGATTGTTGTCCTCAAGGAGCTCACAATCTAGTGGGAGAAAGAGATTATACCCAGAGAGTGAAATCAGTCATTAGGTTATGAGAGAGGCAAGCACAAGTAGTGCAAACACAAAGGAGGGGTTTCTAACCAGGACTTGGGGTCAAGAAAGTCTCCCTGGAGGAGGGGGATACCAAAGTTGAGTTGTGAGCATTAAAAAATATTTAGCCAGGCATAGAGTTTCAAGAAGGCATTCTATCAGAGGATGCACAACAGCATGATGAGCTAGTTATGGTTTCCATGGCTGAATACCTGTGTGTCTCCTGTTCAAGGAACAGCTATAAAAACATACCAACTACTCTCTGGTTTTGTTATCAAGTAAGATTTTTAAAATAATGATTTTTTGTGTTATTATGTTTTAATGCCATATATCTAGCCTCTGTTTTTGTTTTGTTTTTTATATTCTCAGCATAACATTGCAAGGAAGAAATTATTGTTTCTTACTTTACCAGTTAAGGAACAGAGGTCTGCTGAAGTGAAATACTGACTTAGGTCACAAAGTAATGGCAGAGCTGGGATT
Organism: Neophocaena asiaeorientalis asiaeorientalis; assembly: GCF_003031525.2. NCBI lineage: Eukaryota > Metazoa > Chordata > Mammalia > Artiodactyla > Phocoenidae > Neophocaena > Neophocaena asiaeorientalis. Next base: position 2,076,813 of record NW_020172632.1, on the reverse strand, counting down.
CAAACTCAGGTTCGTGTGACTCCAAATTCTCTGCTCTTTCCCTTTACTACCTCTGCAATTACAGGCTGGATCTGGAACTTGACTCCTAAACTTCTATTTCTAGGGAGGTGCACAAATTACTAAAAGAGGGTTAGAAGAATAGTATTTACATTTATTTATTTATGGCTGCATTGGGTCTTCGTTGCTGCATGTAGGCTTTCTTTTTGTTCTGGGTGAGCAGGGGCTACTCTTCCTTGCGGTGCGCAGGCTTATCATTGCGGTGACTTCTCTTGTTGCAAAGCACAGGCTCTAGGTACACGGGCTCAGTAGTTGTAGCTCTAGAGTGCAGGCTCAGTAGTTGTGGCGCATGGGCTTAGTTGCTCTGTGGCGTGTGGGATCTTCCTGGACCAGGGCTCAAACCCATGTCCTCTGCATTGGCAGGCAGATTCTTAACCACTGTGCCACCAGGGAAGTCCCAGTATTTACTTTTATTATATGATAAAAAACAAATTGTCACCAAGACCAGATAAAAGCATTACAAGAAAGGAAAACTACAAACCAATATCAATCATGAACATAGATACAAAAAATCCTCAACAAAAATCTTAGCAAATTGAATCCAGCAATGTGTAAAAAGAATTATGTACCATGACCAAGAGGGATTTATTACAGGTGTGCAAAACTGGTTCAATATTTGAAAATTAATGTCATCTACCATATCAGCAAAATAAGAAAAACATTTGACTAAATTCAACACCCATTTCTGATTTTAAAACACATAAACAAAAAAAATTCTCAAACAGCTAGGACTAGAGGAGAATTCCCTCAAGTTGATAAAGAACATCTACAAAAAAATCCTGTAGCTTGCATTGTACTTAATGGTGAGAAACTGGATGTTTTCCTCATGAGATCAGGAAGAAGGCAAGCGTGTGCCTCTCACCATTTCTAACCAACATTGTGTGTATTGGATGTCCTAGCTAGTGTGAAATGACAAGAAAAGGAAATAAAAAGATATACAGTTTGGAAAGGAAGAAAAAGCAAGTTGTCTACTAAAGCAAATAAATAAAATATGTTCTACCATGGAAGTGAGTAATATCAATTACAACTGACTTCGAACATTGCCTTACTGTTTACAGTGTATTTTCATTGATACTATCTTACTTGAGTTATTAAGTTAGGTGAGGTAGATGTTTCTCTCTCTTCCCTGAGGGAAGATGGTAGCTAATTTAATCTCCATTTTGAAGATGAGTAGTAATGGTTAAGAGTAAGGGCTTTGGAACCAGACAGGTCTTAAACAGAACTCCAGTCTACCATGAGTGTGTTACTAAACCTCTGGACATGTCCTCACCTGTAAAAGGGGGATAGTAAGATCTAGTTCAGAAAAATTGTTTCAGGTAATAATGCTATTTTTATCCAGACATCTCACATACTAGTTTTATGATCTTAGGCAAGATGCTTACAATCTCTGAGCCTCAGTTTCCTCAAATGTGAGATGGGGATAATAATAGAGCATACCTCTTGGGTTTTAATTTTTTTAGAATTAAACTAGAAAATATGTATAAAGCACTTGTCACACAGCCTGTTACACAATAAGCACTTAGCAATGACAGTAACCATTGTTATTATTCTTTTATCCTTTGCTCATGTTTGATGATAAGTGAACAAGGGACTGAATGAAGGGTTATGGGCAGGAGAGGATGGATCAGCTTAGGAGAGAAGGCTGGATATGCACACAAGTGGCTAGACTGTAGAGGACCATGAATGACAGACTAAGACAAAGAAGAGGTGTAAAGTTTAGAATCTTGAGGAAAATGAGTTGAAGTTTCTGTTGGTGCTTTGTTCCAATCTCTCCTGTCAGGTAGCTCATGAATAGTTTAGGACCCTAATGATAGATTCTTTCTTATAATTTCCCAGGAGGTTCTGCTCTCTCTCTCTCTCTCTCTCTCTCTCTTTTTAGGCTGCTTTTATTCCAGGAAGGAAGAGGGAGGGAGGAGAGGCCAGGCATCCCAATGATCCAGGGCCATTGGGAGGTACTGCTAGTAACTGCTGCTGTTCAGAGAGTAGGAAGCAACCCTGATTTAGCATGATCACTGCTGAAGGTCCTTGGAGCCTGGCCAGCCTCCATCCTTCCTGGGGTTCTTATTTTGCAATCTGTTTGCAAATAGAAGGAATGCCGCCAATTTGACTGGGGCATAGAATCCAGCAGAGATGATGATGGTAATAATTCTGCAGTGGCTGGGCACTGATGCCATCAGGGAACCTGAGGGGAGTGGGGGTCTGTTGCTTTGAATAACAATTCCTGGCCCTATGGCCTTAGAGTGATGGGTGGGACTTTCAGCCCATTCTCCTCCTGAGCCAGCATCTGTTCCTTAGATTAAAGAAAAGGCTGACTGTTCTCTTCCAGAAATAAATACCCATTTGTTTGTTCTGAGCAAACTTGTGCCTTGCCCAGGTCAACCTCTTCTGACAAGGCAAGGAAAATGTAGAGATGGATAGATCCCCGAAAATAATTTACAGAAGTGTGAATTTTGCCAGGTCTGTGTGTTACTGCTTGGAAAGGGCTGGCTCAGGGTACCGGGTTAGGCTGGCAAATTCAAAGGCAGACGGTCCTGCCTACACAGCAGCCTCCTGGCCGGAAGTCGGGGGTGGATCCAGATGGGAATCATATGCCTGTGCCATGTGTGTTTGCATTGGAGGGGAAAGAATCTCATGGCTGACAACTTTCTTAGGGCTCTGTGCAGAACTCACAGCATGAGGTGTGAGGAAGCTGCTGGTGCGATTCTATACTCTGAATTTTAGAAACCATAGCAGGTACTTGAACTGAAACCATACTTGGGTACTTGAACTGAACCTGGCCTGTCATCTGATGGATGCCAGACTATAAACTCTAGACAGCTCCAAAAATCTACTTTTTCTTGTCCCTGGACCTCCTATAGGGAAACTGTCCAATCCCACTGTCACGTGCTTTTTCAGTTTCCATCCTTCCATTATATTCCAGGATTCAGACTCGACGAATGTTTAAGCACCTACCAAATGATGAAAACCAAGTGCTACAGGAAGTATGAATTGTTATCTCCATCTTACAGAAACTGAGATTGGTCACATAGCTAGTAGGTGGCAGAATCAGGATTCTCCATCCCACAGCCACTGTTATCCTGTGGCTACCCTTTCAGCTTCATCTCTTTCACCTTTCCCAGCATACTCTGCAGTCTAGCCATACTAAACTGCTTTTAATTTTGTGATAACTTTTTCTTTAACATGTGTCCTCTGCCCAGACCTATTTATTTGTCTGAACTTTCTTCTCCTTCCCATCCCCTCACCACCATCAACTTCCTGCCCCAATAGCTTAGCATAGCTATCACTGACTTTGGGGAGTTTGTAGCTGGCATATAGTATGAAATCAATAAATTTTTAAAAACTGAGTGAAGGAAGCAAATTTCTCCTGTCCAGATGTAAGGCAATGGAACAGAAACTAGGGATCAGACAAAAATGAGAAAAGCCAGAGGGTGGGAGTGAGAGTCTGGATAAACTGAGTTAAAGAGATAAGCTGTCATGGATTTTAATGGAATGCCTTTGACCTTGTACATAGGTTGGGAAGGAAGCATTAAAAATGCTGACCAGTCTGGATACCTAGGGTAAGATATCGGGTCTTTTGACTCTAAGTCTAGATCTAATGTGGAGTCTAATATACTACTTGGTTGAAAAGTCCTATCATCTTCAGCAAAAATAACAGCATGTTTTTTCTTAAGTCTTCACTTCATTTGTGGCAATGGCTGAGGTTGCTGCTGACAGTGCTGATGCACAAGAGCCTCTGTGTTGACTAAGTTCATCTCCCAAGGACTTACTCCTTTATTTTTTGGCAGCTAGGTGCCTATTTTCCACTTTGATAAGCCCAGAGAACTCAATTCAATTTCGCTGAAGGTTTTATCCTCCTATCTGCCCACTGCAGGCAACTCACAGGGCCATGACCTTTTCACGGGGAAGTTGTTATATAAGAATATTTTAAAATTTCAGAGTCATAGACTGTCAGAACTACTAGAGGCCTTAGAAATCATTCAGACAATACTCCTATCAATGGGAATGAGGTCACACAGAAAAGTTAAATAGAGTCCCCTGACTCTTGCTCTAGGACTCTCTCCCTGATCCCACAACCATAGTCACTAGGTTTGATGGGGAGAGAGATGGAGAGGACCTGCTTAACTGCGCAGAGTTACCAAAAATATGACTGGCTTTAAGAGCCAGACTTAAATTTGAATCCTGATTCCATCTCTATAAGCTCTGTGACCTCAGATATGTGACTTGATGTCTCTCTGTTTTCTCAACTGTGTAATAGATACATTGATGTTGATATAGTTGTTAGGAGCAATGCTGATGAGCATAGAATGCCTAACAGTAGGCATTAACTACTGTATATTGCAGTAGGTGGATTGTTTTGATTTCTTTTCAGGTACTTTGGCAAAATTGGGATAACTGAAACATATTTGAGGGTCTTGGTTGACAAACCATTTATCTCAAGAATGCTTAATTACTCTGGTTCCTTTCAGCAACTTGGAGTTGTCATTCTTTAGACAAAGATGTTGTCAGAAAAAAAATTCATTATTGGGTGACATTTGGGCTTTGTTTACATTACTTCATTGAGTCACTGCTAGGACTCCAAGTTGCTATGGAGGTTTGAACATTTTACAGAATTCCAGCCAACCATAGATGTCTTGCTATATGACAGCCTTCAAACCAAGAAGTAAACTACTAAAATCTACAAGACATCTGCTACAACTACTGAGAAAGGAGTCCTGGGAGGTGAAGTCCACCAGCTAAAGAGACAAAGTGCCACACTTGGACATTTTCCATTGGAAAGTCATAGAAGCTAGTCACATGCAATCTAACAATACTGTTTTCTGGGATAATGGAAGTAGTACTGGACTAAGAATTAGGAAGCCTGGACTCTAGTCTCATCTTTTTCACTGATCTGACTCTTGTACTAGGCACGTCACTTATCCTTACTGCCTAGGATGCTCTCATAAACTGCAGTGTTTCACATCTCTATTCCTGTGATCATAAAATGTTTTACATCATCCCCAATTCCCACCCTTTAACTGGAAATCTTATTTGTCCTTAAATTCTTAGGTCAGGAAGAGCCTTCTTTAGATAGATATCTTTGATCTATCTGACCGGGGTTTGTCCTTTCTCTTACAATCCTACAAACTCCATCTCTTCATCTGCCAGGTCACACTGCGTTGTAGACTATTTACATCTACCTCTTCTCTAATCTACTGTAAGACCCTTGAGAGTGGGGGTGCATCTTAATTTTTGTTGTATCCTCAGTGCTTATACTCTACTATGTAGAAGGTGGGACTCTAGCAGGAACTGAATGAAGGATAGGATTTGGGTAGATGAGGGAGCAATCTAGGGAGACTTAGTGGTGAGAACAAAGGCATGGAGGCTGAAATGAATGAGCATAATACATTCAGTTATTTATTCATAGATTCACTTAAGCACTCATTGATTTATTCACTTATTTAGCACAAACATACAATAAGATCCTATTGAATGCCAGGATACAAAGAATAAAAAGAAGTTTCATCCTTAATAATTTTCTATTTGGTGGGAGGAAGGATACAGACAAGTAAATAAACATTTAACAATGTAGAATGACGATTGCTGTGAAAGGACTTCCAGGTTGCAGAGAGAGCATAGAGGAGGTACCTACGTGGGCTTCAGGGTTAAATAAAGCTTCTTGGCGGAAATGACACCTCAGCTGAGTTTCAGAACATGTGTAGGAGTGAACCAGGCTGACAGAGGAGAAGAAGCATTCTAGAGCTATGTTTGGGGCTATTGGTGAGCCAGGTTTGGCAGAAATAGAGAGCTTAGTCTGGAGAAGCTTGGGAACATGAAATCAGAAAGATTGACTTAGTGACATGGAATTCAAAACCATATTCAGATATGGGAAAGCACAGGTAAACTTAAAATTGGAGACCTGTTGTAGGCATGCCACAGTTGGAAGCAAGAATCAGTTTGGAAAGACTTAGCTGATGTTGAACTGGTCTAATCTTGTAGTAATCTCTCACTTTGCTCTAAGGAAAAATTTAGAGGAAATATTTTCCTTCAGGAGAATTGTTCTGTTTGGGAAAGGGAATAACCTCAGTTTACATCCTGTGATGTGTTCCAAAAGTATATACTTAGAATGCAACTCAAGCATGTAGTTTATTTTGCCAGAGGGATCCATGTGGATTTTTCAACTGTCCGAATACTTTGGGTCAATGGGACAAGAGCCTTCAAAAACCAAACTGAAGACAAATATTTCAAAAATCATCTGGGAAAATGAATAATAATGATAATAATTAGTAGATTTTAGATGCACTCTATATGCATTCTCTCTGTAATGTTGGGAGGTACATATTATTGTTACCAGTTTTATACACAAATGAACAAAATATGGAGACTTTAAGTTATTTTTCAAAAATCATTCAACCAATAAGTTATATATCCAGGACTAATATACAGTTTTTCACACTCTCAATTCTGTGCTTTATCTACTATGTCATAAATTCTATGTCTCTAAATTTCAGGAACTCTGCTGTTGGCATTTCTATTCCTTTGAAACTGTAGAGGGTAAAACATTCAGTTACATAATTTGACATTTAGATTTAGCTTTCCTCCAGAGCTGAAATATCATATATTTGTCTAACAAGTTGGCTTTGTAATATTTCAGCTTTAGTTTTTTGTTGGCCCTGATATAAAAATATGATATTGTCCTACTTAAAGCACTGGCTTAACTCTCACTACAGAAAATTTCAAGAAAACTGTGAACTATTCAAAATAATTTGTGGTCTTTCAAATATTTTTCTCACTTAACCTATTATAACTATTTTTAGATGGATTTCATACTATCTAAAGCTTTTAGTGCTGTTGTTAGTGTTGATCTACTGTTATTAAGGAGACATAATATAGGTTCTAATCAACTTGTAAAAGTGGGCAGTAGAAGCATAGGTTTTAAGAGTTAGAAGAGATATTAACTATATATTCAGAATCTCCTTAAGGAGTCATAAATATTAGTGGGAAGGTTTTTGGAAACTCTTTCATTGAAGACTAGCATGCATACAGTAAAATTCTCAAATCACAAGTGTATAGCTCAATGGAGTTTTACAAATAAATACACCAGTGTAACCAATTACCATGATCAAAATATAGAATATTGCCAGTTACCCAGAAGACTCTCTGGTGCCTGCTTCCAAGAAATACCCAGAAAGGTAACAAATATTCTATCAACTCAGATTAGTTCTCTTGTTCTAGAACTTCCAATAAATGGAATTTCACTATATATATCCTTTAGAATATGGCTTCTTTCATTCAACAATATATTATCTATATTATTGCGTTTAGCTATCACTTATTCTTTCACATTGATGTATAATATTCTGTTATAACACAACCAATTTGATTTGGTGTGATACTATTTGGTTTAGGACATTGGGTCTATATTCATGAAAGCCTATTAGCTTCCTTTCATGTCATAGTCTTATCAGGTTTGGTATCAAGGTTATGCTAGCTTCCTAAAATGATTTGGAGGGAGTTCCATCTTTTTTTTTAATTCTCTGACTAGATATCAATTACAGGAAAAACACTGTAAAAAAAAAAAAAAACACATGGAGGCTAAACAATACACTACTAAATAACCAAGAGATCACCGAAGAAATCAAAGAGGAAATAAAAAAATACCTAGAAACAAATGACAATCAAAAAATGACAACCCAAAACCTATGGGACACAGCAAACACAGCTCAAAGAGGGAAGTTGATAGCAATACAATCCTACCTCAAGAAACATGAAAAATCTCAAATAAACAAGCTAACCTTACACCTAAAGCAATTAGAGAAAGAAGAAGAACAACAAAAAAAAACCCCAAAGTTAGCAGAAGGAAAGAAATCATAAAGATCAGATCAGAAATAAATGAAAAAGAAATGAATGAAAGAATAGCAAAAATGAAAAAAACTAAAAGTTAGTTCTTTGAGAAGATAAACAAAACCGATAAACCATTATCCAGACTCATCAAGAAAAAAAGGGAGAAGATGCAAGTCAACAGAATTAGAATGAAAAAGGAGGAGTAACAGCTGACACTGTAGAAATACAGAGGATCATGAAAGATTACTACAAGCAACTATACGCCAATAAAATGGACAACCAGGAAGAAATGGACAAATTCTTAGAAAAGCACAACCTTCTGAAACTGAAACAGGAAGACATAGAAAATATAAACAGACCAATCACAAGCACTGAAATTGTAACTGTGGTTAAAAATCTTCCAACAAACAAAAGCCCAGGACCAGATGGCTTTGCAGGCAAATTCTATCAAACATTTAGACAAGAACTAACACCTATCCTTCTGAAACTCTTCATTTTGAAAATGAAGCAAATGATAAAGGATTAATCTCTAAAATATACAAGCAACTCATGCAGCTCAGTATCTAAAAAACAAACAACCCAATCCAAAAATGGGCAGATGAACTAAATAGACATTTCTCCAAAGAAGACATACAGACTGCCAACAAACACAGGAAAGGATGCTCAACATCATTAATCATTAGAGAAATGTAAATCAAAACTACATTGAGGTATCACCTCACACCAGCCAGAATGGCCATCATCAGAAAATCTACAAACAATAAATGCTGGAGGGGGTGTAGAGAAAAGGGAACCCTCTTGCACTGTTGGTGGAATGTAAATTGATACAGCCACTATGGAGGTTCCACAACAAACTAAAAATAGAACTACTGTACGACCCAGCAATCCCACTACTGGGCATATACCCTGAAAAAACCATAATTCAAAGAGTCATGTACCGCAATGTTCATTGTAGCACTATTTACAATAGCCAGGACATGGAAGCAACATAAATGTCCATCGACAGATGAATAGATAAAGAAGATGTGGCACATATATACAATGGAATATTACTCAGCCATAAAAAGAAATGAAATTGAGTTATTTGTAGTGAGGTGAATGGACCTACATTCTGTCATACAGAGTGAAGTAAGTCAGAAAGAGAAAGACAAATACCATATGCCAACACATCTATATGGAATCTAAAAAAAAGTTCTGCAGAACCTAAGGGCAGCACAGGAATAAAGACGCAGATGTAGGGAATGGACTTGAGGACACAGGGAGAGGGAAGGGCAAGCTGGGACGAAGTGAGAAAGTTGCACTCACATATATACGCTACCAAATGTAAAACAGATAGATTGTGGGAAGCAGCTGCATAGCACAGGGAGATCAGCTCAGTGCTTTGCAACCACCTAGAGGGGTGGGATAGGGAGGGTGAGGGGGAGACACAGAGGGAGCGTATATGGGAATATATATATGCATATAACTGATTCACTTTGTTATACAGTAGAAACTAATACAACATTGTAAAGCACTTGTACTCCAATAAAGATGTTAAAAAAAAAAAAACAGAAAGAAAAATATCCAAGTGTCAGTAGAGCCATGCAGTTCAAACCCCCATTGTTTAGAGGTCAATTGTAGTTTTAATTTTTTTTAAAGTCCCTGTTGATACGTGAACTTTCTGGATAATCTGTGGGTCAGTTTCCTTTCTTTTTTATTCTTGTTTATTTGTTTCTATTTCTTGACATGACTCATAAATTTGGTTGATACAGGAATTTGCATTTGAAAATGTATATACTTTTATTAATATTTTTTCCTCTGGTGAATTTCATTTTCTTCTGGAAGGCAAATAACTTTTGGGAAGATCATATTTATCCAGTCGTGGCTGAATTTCAGGTATACAAATTTAGGTACGTTTGCCTTCCCTTTCTCCAAGGGTATAACCCTTCTGGTATCTCAAACAGTATGGAGTATTTACCCAGGTTTTCCAACTTAGTGGACTCTGAACTTTAAAATGTTTTTCTGCAGCACTGTGAGACTCTGTTGAAATCTCCACTTACCATTTTAACTTCCTTGATGCTGGTTTCTACTTGACTTATTAGCATCTTACCCTGTATATGAGCAGCTTAGAATTTTGCAAGTGACTTGAAGGGAAATTGCACGCAAAATTTTTGTCTCACTTTTCTATGGGTTCTTTAATTCCCAACTGCCTTGGCAGTCCTGAAAGCCAGTTTTTATCTTGCCAAGCTCAGATTCACTAGATTCAGCAAATGCTCTCTGTTGGATCTAGAATTCACTTAAATTTTGGCCTGATAATTTCATAGTATTTTGTTAGTTCTCCCATAGTTTTAAGAGTGGTTAAAGTCATTTTATGAAGTAGGGTCAGTCCGGGCACCCACCATCATACCATCTCTGTAGTGCCTTTTGCATTGCACCATACCCATACCCCTTTTTTGAGACTTGTCTCCCCAGGCCCATTGAAGGAAAATGACAAAATCTTATCATTTGAGTTTCCACAGTGTAAAATAAAAAAGCATGGACTTTGGAGCTAGACAAATCCAGACCTGGGTTTCATTCATTCTGTCTCTGCTACATAAGTTATATCATCTTAAGAAAGTATAGTAAACTGTCTGACTCCATTTTTGACATCTGACTTCTAACACCTTTCACGATCCACCTCTCCTTTACCTTCTGTCCCATATCTGGGCAAGCTGATAAGAAAGCACTGGTGCCGCCTCCTTTAGCACTGGCATGGAGTTCAAACTATACAGGCCCTTATTTGTGAACCTGGCTCTTACCCCAACCCACCATAAAACTCCAAGCAAGCCTCCTTTCCTGCTCTCTCAAGCCATTTTCAGATCAGTATGGGGAACTATTCTACCTTTGCCATAAATCCTTGTTATGTGGGTAATAAAACTTTTTATATGCTCTTCATGAATGCATAGCATCATTCTAAGCATCTGAACCAAATTTGGGGTGGGAGAGTGTATTTTATCTCTGAAGGGTGACCAAACAGAAAGTTACTTGATCTTTCAGTTTTCTTCTTATTACTTTACTAATCTGTAAAATGAAAAATAATATATACCTGTAATATTTTTCTAAGGATTAGAAATAGCATGCAATATAAGGGCACCTAACCATTTCTTTGGAACTTAGCAGGTGTTCAACAAATTATATATATACAACAATAATACTTTTCAACCAACCTGACCATAGACTATCTTCCACTCTATATCCTGACCTTTGATTATTTTATTTTTCTTCTAAGTTCTTATTACTATCTGATATTGCATTATACATTAATTTACACATTTGTTCATCTATTCATTTACTTGTATGCTGTTTGTCTCCCCCACTAAAATGTAAACCACATGAAGGCAGGAACTATATATGTCTTATTTATCTGTGTATTCCCAGCATGTAAAATATTTTGAGCCCATAGGCAGAGTTCAATGAGTGTTTCTTGAAAAAATAAAGGAATGAGTCAGTCATATATATATATAGAAGCTAGAGTCTCCCTTTTCACTTTTGACCTGATTTAACTGTGTTACTGTGTCCAAACTCCTCAGTGCATGACTCTGGACCCTAGTCAATTATCTCTACTGTAGAAATAGGAAAATAGAGGATCAGACATAGGAAGTAATCTTCCCAAAGTCAAACAACAAGTCAGTTGCATAAACCAGGAAGGAAAGACAGGTCTCCTTTCCTTCAGTCCAACTTTCTTCCCAGTATACCTCCTCCCATCCCGCACCCAAAGATAGACAGTTTCCCATGGTGCTTTGTCTATTTGTTTCCAAAATCCACTGAATGATGTTCAATAAAGCAAACACTACTTTTTAGCACAAGTCAACCTTTTCCTAATTGATTTTTCTCATTTTTCAACAGATTTGTAATTGTCAATTTACTTGCTGAGTTGAAGGTGGCACTTGGGTTTGTCATTCTAACCCTTGGAGTAATTTAACTCTACCTTGTAAGACAAGTTTTTATGCTTGTATTATTCTCTGTTGGCATTGTCTTTTCAATCAATCAGTCATGAAAAATTCATGCCTAAGGTAAAGCCCTAGTGAAACACTCTGAGAAAAGAGTGATTATCTTTAAACAAAGTAGAGATCTTAGTGTTCTCTGAAATTCAGTGGAGAGAGCAGCCTTTAATAAGGAAACATTTTATCTGCTGTTTGCAATCCATAAGATACTCTGCTTTTTCCACTTAAAATTGATCTCTTCCAATTCTCAGGTTTCCAAAATTGCTATAAGGTGAAGCTCCATGAATGTGGAGTCTAATAATTTGAAGTTTGTAAAAGCTTAACATGAGCTTTTCATGAATGATGAAAAATGTGTCAGCTACACATAGCAGGGTGATTGTGTAAATACAATTAGGATAATGTTGCATCAAAATTTTAAAACATGTTTATTTCAGGTTGGAATTAGAAAATATTTTGATTTATTGGATTGTCCTCTAATTATGGAGAGTGAGTGATTCCTTCTTCAGATGGACTGAAACAACTGTGGTTTCAGGCCGAACCATTACGTTGGTATTAGAACTGACCTCAACCATAACACGGAATGTGGGCCTGGGTATAGCCCTCATACTCTCTGGAGACTAAACCTCATCTCTATCGCTGGTTTATAATCAGTTACCATTGGCCTCAGAGGAACTGGATGAGAGAATTTGCTTGACTTAGAACAACCCTTCCTCCTGCTGGCAAACAACCTCAGCACCTGGTCTGATAGCAGTTAGTGCATCTCTCTCCTGGAAAGCATTACCATAAAGCAATGCTGTAATTTAGACAAGAGTTAACACCTATCCTTCTCAAACTCTTCCAAAAAATTGTGGCAGGAGGAGCACTCCCAAACTCATTCTATGAGGTCAGCATCATGCTGATACCAAAACCAGACAAAGATGTCACATAAAAAGAAAATAGTAGACCAATATCACTGATGAACACAGATGCAAAAATCCTCAACAAAACACTAGTAAACAGAATCCAACAACATATTAAAAGGATCATACACCATGATCAAGTGGGATTTATCCCAGGGATGCAAGGATTCTTCAATATATGCAAATTAATCAATGTGATACATCATATTAACAAATTGAAGAATAAAAACCGTATGATCATCTCAATAGATGCAGAAAAAGCTTTTGACAAAATTCAACACTCATTTATGATAAAAACTCTCCAGAAATTGAGCATATAGGGAACCTAGCTCAACATAATAAAAGCCATTTACAACAAACCCACAGCAAACATCATTCTCAATGGTGAAAAACTGAAAGCATTTCCTCTAAGATCAGGAACAAGACAGGGATGTCCACTCTCACTACATTATTCAACATAGTATTGGAAGTCCTAGCCACAGCAATCAGAGAAGAAAAATAAATAAAAGGAATACAAATTGGAAAAGAAGAGGTAAAACTGTCACTGTTTGCAGGTGACATGATACTATACATCGAAAATACTAAAGATGCCAACAGAGAACTACTAGAACTAATCAGTGGATTTGGTAAGGTTGCAGGATACAAAATTAATGCCCATAAATCTCTTGCATTCCTATACACTAACAACAAAAGATCAGAAAGAGAAATTAAGGAAACAATCCCATTTACCATCACAACAAAAAGAATAAAATACCTAGGAATAAACCTACCTAAGGAGGTAAAAGACCTGTACTCAGAAAACTATAAAACACTGATGAAAGAAATCAAAGATAACAAACAGATGGAGAGATATACCATGCTCCTGGAGTGGAAGAATCAATATTGTGAAATGACTATAGTACCCAAAGCAATCTACAGATTCAATTTAATCTCTATCAAATTACCAATGGCATTTTTCACAGAACTAGAACAAGAAATTTTACAATTTGTATGGAGACACAAAAGACCCCGAATACCCAAAGCAATCTTGAGAAAGAAAAGTGGAGCTAGAGGAATCAGGCTCCCTGTCTTCAGGCTATACTACAAAGCTGCAGTAATCAAGACAGTATGGTACTGGCACAAAAACAGAAATACAGATCAATGGAACAAGATGGAAAGCCCAGAGATAAACCCATGCACATAAGGTCACCTTATCTTTGATAAAGGAGGCAAGAGTATACAGTGGAGAAAAGAGAGCCTCTTCAATAAGTGGTGCTGGGAAAACAGGACAGCTACATATAAAAGAATGAAATTAGAACACTCCCTAACACCATACACAAGAATAAACTCAAAATGCATTAAAGACCTAAATGTAAGGCCAGGCACTATAAAACTCTTAGAGGTAAACATAGGCAGAACACTCTATGATATAAATCACAGCAAGATCCTTTTTGACCCACCTCCTAGAGAAATGGAAATAAACATAAAAATAAAGAAATGGGACCTAATGAAACTTAAAAGCTTTTGCACAGCAAGGGAAACCGTAAACAAGACAAAAAGAGAACCCTTAGAATGGGAGAAAATATTTGCAAATGAAGCAACTGACAAAGGATTAATCTCCAAAATATACAAGCAGCTCATGCAGCTCAATATCACAAAAACAAACAACCCAATCCAAAACTGGGCAGACGACCTAAATAGACATTTCTCCAAAGAAGACATACAGACTGCCAACAAACACAGGAAAGGATGCTCAACATCATTAATCATTAGAGAAATGCAAATCAAAACTACATTGAGGTATCACCTCACACCAGCCAGAATGGCCATCATCAAAAAATCTACAAACAATAAATGCTGGAGAGAGTGTGGAGAAAAGAGAACCCTCCTGCACTGTTGGTGGGAATGTAAATTGTAATTTTCCTCTCACTATGGAGAACAGTATGGAGGTTCCTTAACAAACTAAAAATAGAACTACCAGCAATCCCACTACTGGGCATATACCCTGAAAAAACCATAATTCAAAAAAAGTCACATACCACAATGTTCACTGCAGCACTATTTGCAATAGCCAGGACATGGAAACAACCTAAATGTCCATCAACAGATGAATGGATAAAGAAGATGTGGCACATATATACAAGGAATATTACTCAGCCATAAAAAGGAACAAAATTGAGTTATTTGTAGTGAGGTGGATGGACCTAGAATCTGTCATACAGAGTGAAGTAAGTCAGAAAGAGAAAAACAAATACCATATGCAAACGCATATACATGTAATTTTAAAAAGCGGAACTGACGTATCTAGTTGCAGGGCAGGAATAAAGACTCAGTTGTAGAGAACAGACTTAAGGGCATGGATGGGGGGAAGGGGAAGCTATGATGAAGCGAGAGAGTAGCATTGACGTATATACACTACCGAATGTAAAATGTATGGCTAGTGGGAAGCTGCTGCATAGCACAGGGAGATCAGCTCGAGACTTTGTGATGACCTAGAGGGATGGGATAAGCAGGGTGGGAGGGAGGCTCAAGAGAGAGAGGATATGGGGATATATGTATACATATAGGTGATTTACTTTGTTATACAGCAGAAACTAACACAACATTGTAAAGCATTTATACTCCAATAAAGATGTGGAAAAAAAAATAAAGCTATGCTGTAGAACAGTCATCCCATAATAATTCCTAGGTGTTTTGGGGAAAGGAAAGACCCTTTCTAAGCAAGTGAAGCTCTCTGTCTTAGAATTACTACTCTCAGTTTGCTATCTATCAGGAGCTTTTTTTTTTGAATTTTATTTTATTTTTTTATACAGGAGGTTCTTATTAGTTGTCTATTTTATACATATTAGTGCATATATGTCAATCCCAATCTCCCAATTCATCACACCACCACCACCCCACCACCCCCACTTTCCTCCCCTGGTGTCCATATGTTTGTTCTCTACATCTGTGTCTCTATTTCAAAAGCTTTCTATAAAAAATCTTTGTCTCCAGAGGCAAATTGCCTTTTAATTTGTAACATGATTCTACATGGGAGGAGAGAAGTTTGCTATTTCTTGGTTTAGCCTCGATTAACCAGAACTGAGAAGAGGAATACAGTATTTTTTATTATATAGAGCTCCAGCTTTTGAGTCAAATTAACCTGATTTGGGGTCCTGATACTACGACTTGTCATTACTGTGCCCTTGGGCAAGTTACTTAATATCTGTGAGAACTTCAGTTTCCTCATCTGTAAAATGGGAATATTAACACCTTACAATTTTTGTTTGGATTATTAAATGAGGTTTCACACCTGATACATAACAATTATTTAATAAAAATAGCACCAAAGAAACCTATATCTTGGAGCTGAAAGAACCCTCAGAAGAGTATTTACTTTAGCTATCTAGCTGAAGATTGAGCCTTCAGACCGGTAATGTATTATTATTATGATTGTATGGATGGGTTAACTGAGATAAGATAAAACACACTGAAGTTTAAAAACATAGTAAGTGATAGAGGCAAGATTTGAATTCATGTTTTTGCCTCCTAAGACTGTAATCTTATCCAAACTCCTTATAAGTCAAGAGAAAGAAACTGACATTGCTTTATAACATAACCATGTCACCTCCCATGAAACCAGCCAAAATGGGAAATTCTCAAGGGCAGGAACTGATTTTTTTCCCCACTAAAGTTGGAGAACAAAAATCTACAAACATTGATCAAAAATACATATTCGTATGCTCAAGTTTAAATATATTTTAAATATAGATAGACAATATTTAAAGAAGAATAGACCTATCAAAAACAATTACAAAGATGGTGAAGAAAAATTCAGTTTAATACAAATAGTGTGACTATGAACCCCAATGTGAAATTACTTTTCTTTTTTCTTTTTTATTTCTTTTATTTTCTTTTTAAAAAATTGTTGACATATAATTTATTGACATGTAATTGACATATAGTATAAGTTAAAGGTATACAAGGTACTAATTTGATATATTTATGTATTGCAAAATCATTACCACTATAATGTTATCTAATACCTCCATTACGTCACATAATTCTTTTTTGCAGTGCGAACATTTAAGGTTTACTCTCTTAGCGACTCCCAAGTATGTAATACATCATTATTAACTATAATTACCATGCTGTAGTCCCCAGAACTTATTCATCTTATAGGTGGAAGTTTACCTTCTTTGACCAACATCTCCCCATCCACAGCCTCTAGTAGCCACCATTCTGGTCTTTGGCTTACATGAGTTTAACTTTTTCCATTCCACATGTAAGTGATTTCTTTCCCTTCTTTTTAACGTTTCCTTTCTTTCTTTTGCTCTCTTTTTTTTTCCTGTTTTTTGCATATTTTTGATTACTGAAGCATTACATAATTTATCATTTGGATATTGCTAAATTACAAAGCACCCCAAAATTTACTGGTTTAAAAGAATAAGCATTTATTAATGCTCATGGGTCAGCTGGGTGGTTCTTCTTTATTGGTGGTTAGTTCTGAATCACATAGATTTTAGCTAGAGTCTCTCTGACTTGAGCTGGGTTCTCTCATATGTTTGCAAGTCAGCTGGCTGTAGGCTGGTCTGCGATGGCTTCAGCTGGAACAACTAGGCTGTGTTCAGTGTGGTCTCTTATGCTCTGTCAACCTACTCTAGATGTAGGTGGTAGGATTTCAAGAACGAAAATGGAACTACTCAAGCCTTTCTGAGGCCTTGGCTCAGAGCTGGTATACTGTTACTTCCACCAATTTCTACTGATCAAAGTCATCATGGATCGGCCCAGATTCAAGAGGATCACCTTTTAATGGGAGGAGCAGCAAAATCATAGTTCAGTGTATATGGAGAGGAAAGAATTGTGAGAAATGTTGCAATCAATCTACCACATCTGGTTTGTATACACTGTAAGAAAATAGACAAGCATTCAGAGTCTCATCAAGGAAAGGTGATGACATTAAACAAAGTAACCAGGAATCAAAATCATTTCCAATATTATAATAAAATGATAATACAAGTAAACAGAGTACAAACATAATAGAGACCAGAAGTGGGTAGCATTGTGGTACCAGCTAGGGGGTGATAAATTCACCTTAACAGAGGTACTGAATGAACAAAACAAGGAGGGATTTTTGGTTTTGCCTAAGTATAGAAATCTATGCATTCCTGTTCGAGAGTTTCAGAGGCACTGAAGAAAACCTGTGGCTTCTTCCCTGTGCCTTATGAGTAGCCCATTTAATAAATAAAATGTGTATACACACCTGTTGCCCCAACTGTCCTATGATCTCTGTAGTACCTCTGGGCAAGGGAAACATGGAGTGGGTAAATGTGGAGATTCACTCTCTTGTTGATTATAGTTTGGCCTAGGATTGGAGCCATCTAGGTAATCTATGCATTCTCCTTGAACTTTTCATCATCCTGGAGAACAGGAAGTCAATTTTGGGGTGTTCTTTTCAAAACCTAGGTCTGAAGCTTTCACACCTACACTTAAAACTCTTCAGTAGCCCCTTCATGTTGCTTTCAGGAAAGGTTAAAACCCATTAACACGGCCCATGCACCTTTTTATGCCATAGTCTCATCTTACCCTAAAATTAATTCTTTGTTCTAGCCACAGGAAAGAGCTTGTAATTCCACAAACCACTCAACCTTTGCTCTTGTTTTTCCTGCCAACTGGAATGGCTCCCACACTTTCCTTCCTGCCTGGTCAGTCCTTATTCATCAGTGAAGATATAGCTTTCTTTCACTTGGCTGGCTACAGGTGGTAACTCAGCATTTTATTTGTGTATGTGTGTGCGTGTGTGTGAGTGTCTGTGTTTTACTTTATTTCCCCTGCTAGGTAGTTTCTTAAGGGAAAAGGATGTTACTCATTTCTAGTCTGAGCACATAGCAAATTAGGAGTCCTGTAACTGTTTATTAAATGAAATGATTAAGTGAATATTTCTTGAATGAACGAATGAAATTTAGAACAAATTTTCTGTAGGAAATGCTGTCAGATTGAGGAAAAGAGAGGCATTTTTTGTCTGTATGTTGGTGAATATTTATTCTGGGTTGTAGGGAGAAGAAAGAGACTCCCTGAAAGATCTTATTTTTCTTCTGCCATGTTGCTGATGCCCTTGTTTGATATGCTAAACTTCCCTTGATGAGAATGTTTTGCTCCATTTCCCTTCTACCTCTTTTGGCTTCTTTCTCACAAGCCTTCAGTGAGAGAGAAGAATCTTCTAATGCAATCTGTAAGCCATTTCTTTATTATATCTATCAGACTGCAGTATCTGTGTGAAGATTTTGACAATTTCCAGTTGACAAGACACAGGTGCAGCTGAGTAACAAATTTTGCTGGTTCATTGTGAGTCCCAACAGCAGCTTATAATAGGTAAGGATTCGTTTTTCACATAGTGATTATCTTTATGCCAGGCTTCATGGCTTTGATATATCAGGTCCAGGATTTCCCGACACTTGACTGGCAACCTGTAGGTTCTTCATGGACAGGAAGCTTAACTTTATATATATATATATATATATATATAAATAATATGCACATGTGTATAGTTTTTTATTGTTTCCTGACCACATCGTCTTGCCAATTATAGTTAATCCTATCAAAAACTCTACCAAATAAGTCTGATTTTCCTCTTTGCAGGTGAGGAAAACAAATCTCAGAAAGATGATAAAACATGGTCAGAGTTGCACAGAAAGAGGTCAGCTTGGAACTCCAACATTTCTTCTACAATGCTGGGAACCAGATTTGGCTCAGAGCTAGTAATATAAAAACAAAAATATGGCTCTGAAAGAAATTAGCTGATTGTTTGGAAAAACAGAGATCTAGATTTTATCCCCAGCTCAGCCCCACATTACCTAAATACCCTTTGATGTGTCATAACACCAAGGCAAATTTACCCTAAACTCTTGTGCAGTCCCCCTCAAGTCACACTTACCTGGTAGCATGTCGACACATTGGCAAACGTGTAACTAGACATACGCCAAAGCAGCTTTCCTCCATTGTGTTATATACCTCTCTGTCAAGTAGTTGTCTCAAAAGGGGTTACTGATATCACTCATAGGAAAACTACTTATGCCTAACTTAAAGAATCAAATTCATTTTTTAATTTAAACATAATCATCAGTAGACTAAAACTAGGATGAATGATTTCCAAATTACTAAAGAAAGAAAGAACAGCATAAGGAAGATTTTAAGCAATTGTTGTGAAATACAAGTTTTTTTAATTGTAAAGGAGCATAAACAATATACATTATGAAAGAAAATAACCGATAAAAGATTTTTAAAAGACACTGAATGTGATGCCATATAAAAGGTAAAAGGAAATATTTACTAGAGATTTGAGATATATCGTAAAACCACAATTATCAAAACAATGGCTGCCTGTCACTAAAATGAGTATGCAAATCAGTGAAATAGAAATGGAAGTCCAGAAATAAACCTAAGCATTTAAAATTTATTTTATGGAAAGGGTGACATCGGAAATTAGAAAGGAAAGGGATGACTTAATAAGATGTAGGAAACACTTGCTAACAATTTGGAAAAAATAAAAAATAGATAACCAATAAGAACCTACTGTATAGCTCAGGGAACTCTACTCAATGATCTGTGGTGACCTAAATGGGAAGGAAATCCCCAAAAGAGGGGATATATGTGTATGTATAGCTGATTCACTTTGTTGTACAGTAGAAATTAACACAACATTGTAAAGCAGCTATACTCCAACAAAAATTATATTACACTGAAATGCCTAATGAAGTAAAATTATTTAAACTTCTGAAATTTAAAGTAGGGAAAATTTCAAATACATGTTAAATAATATAAAAACACTCAAGGGCCTACCACTAAGATGAAACAGATGTTAATATTTGGTCATCCTTTAGATTCTGCTTTCTTTTATTGATTTTGATAAATAGAACATTATAGGTACAGCTTTCCCTCTTACTTTACTTTCTCCCAGAAGTAGTCACAGTCCTGAAATTAATGGGTATAATTCCCATTTATGATTTTATACCTCTGTTGTACATGTATGTATTACATTAAAATATGCTATATGCTTGCCTTATATAATGCTTATCTTTTCACTAAGCATAGTTCTGGAGGTCTATCTGTGTTGATAAATGTAGCTCTGGTTCATCCATTTTAAGTGATAAGTATTATTCCATTGCAGTTATGAACCATAATTCATCCATTCTCATTCTGAGTTAAGTGGTTTTAGTTGTTTAAATTAAAAAGGAATTACTATTAAAAAGGAATAGTACTACAATGAACATTGTCATATATATCTCCTTGTGTAATGTATAAAAATTGTTTTAGGAAAACACATAGAAGTGGAATTGCTGGATCATAGATTATAAGCATCTTTATCTTTACTTTATTGTCAGGTTACCCTCAAAGAAGCTATTCTATTTTACATGCTCACCAGTGGTGTTAAAAAAAAGTCACTCTTTCTTACATAATTTCCAACACTTGGTATTTTCAGATTTACTAATTTTTTTGCCAGTATGAGGGTAAGAAATGTGTTTCATTATTTTCTTAACTTATATTTCCTCCGTTACCAGTGGGGAGATCATGTTTTCATGTATGTGTAGGCCATTTGTTTCTTCTTCTGTTACTTTTCTAATTATATCCTTGGACTATTTTCTATTGGATAGTTTTTCTTTTAAATTTTTATTTATAAGAGTTCTTTATAGGTTTATGTATTAAACCTTTTCCATTATAAGCATTACACACATGACTTCTTCAATCATTGTCTTGTTTTTTCATTTATTTATGATATATTTTAACATAAAATATACCACATTTTTGTATAGCAGTCAAATATATTTTGTAAGGCAGTCAAATATATTTATTTTTTCCTCAGGGCTTATGCTTCTGGTGCTTTGTCTAAAAAGTCCTTACACATCCTGAGTCCATAAAATAATCTACTGTATTTCAGTTTATACATTATTTTTCCTTAATGCATTGAGAATTTATTTGTGTATTTGGCATGAGGTAGGGATCTAACTTTATGTTTTTTCCATATGGATGACCCATTGGCCCATTCATTGATTATTCAGCTTTTCAATCTCATCTGTAATGATATCTCTGATATATATTGAGTCTGTTCCTCGGCCCTCTGTTTTAATCCATTAAGTCTATCTCTATAGATTTGTAGCAATGTTAAGTCACATTGTTTTAATGTCTATAACTTCGTAGTAAATCTTCTTATCTGATAAGGTTGTCTTTGCTATTTTTTACCCTCTGTATTCCCATAGAATTAAAAAAAAATTATACAATTTTTAAAGGTTACAGTCCATCCTTGTAGCCTATCTTATACTCAGTACTTTCTACCTCCCCTCTCACTCCCCCATCCCTATAATGCCCCTCCCCTGCTCCCCACTGGTAACCACTAGTTTGTTTTCTATATCTGTGAGACTGCTTTTTGTATTCACTAGTTTGCTGTATTTTTTAGATTCCACTTGTAAGTGATATTATACAGTATTGTCTTTCTCTGTCTGACTTATTTCACTTAGCATAATGCCTTCCAAGTCTATCCATGTTGCCGTGAATGGCAAAATTTCATTCTTTTATGGCTGAGTAGTATTCCATTGTGCGTGTGTGTGTGAGTGTGTGTGTGTGTGTGTGTGTGAGTATACGTACGTATGCCACATCTTTATCCATTCATCTGTTGATGGACACTTAGGTTGCTTGCATATCTTGGCAATTTTAAATAATGCTGCTATGAACATTGGAGTGCATGTATCATTTTGAATTAGTGTTTTGGGTTTTTTTTTTCAAATATATACCAGGAGCAGAATTGCCGGGGCATACAGTAGTTCATTTTTTAGAAACCTCCGTACTGTTTTCCACAGTGACTGCACCAATTTACCTTCCCACCAACAGTGTACGACGGTTCCCTTTTCTCCACATCCTCGCCAACATTTGCTGTTTGTGTTCTTTTTGATGATAGCCATTCGGACAGGTGTGAGGTGATATCTCATTGTGGTTTTGATTTGTATTTCCCTGATGATTAGTGATGTTTTCCATCTTTTCATGTGCCTGTTAGCCATCTGCATTTGCTCTTTGGAAAAATGTCTATTTACTTCTTCGGCCTAATTTTTAATCGGGTTGTTTGTTTTTTTGATGTTGAGTTGTATGAGCTGTATATATATATATTAGATATTAACCCCTTATTGGTCATATCATTTGCAAATATCTTCTCCCATTTTTTGCCCTCTGCACTCCCATATAAATTTTACAATCAACTTATCAATTTTAAACACACACACACACACACACACACACACACACATGCCCCACAGCCACATCTGCTGGGATTTTAGCTAATTACATTGATTAATAATGAATCATCAATCTATGAATATAATAGATTAGTCTATTTAGTAAGCTTCTTTGATTTGCCTCAATAATATTTTAGAATTTTCTGTGTAGAGGTCTTGTATTTTTGTTGCAATATGATTTTGTATCATTATTTCCTATAATGATATTTTTGACACTATCGTAATTGGTATCACTTTTTTTTTTTTTTTTTTCCGTATGCGGGCCTCTCACTGTTGTGGTCTCTCCCATTGCGGAGCACAGACTCTAGACACGCAGCCTCAGAGGCCATGGTGCACGGGCCCAGCCGCTCCGCGGCATGTGGGATCTTCCCAGACCGGGGCACAAACCCGTGTCCCCTGCATCGGCAGGCAGACTCTCAACCACTGCGCGACCAGGGAAGCCCTGGTATCACTTTTAAATTCTGTTTTCTAATTGTTCATAGCTAGTATATATACAATTAATTTTTTAATATTGACTTTGTATCAATGAATTCTAATAATTAGTAGGTTCTTTGGGGGTATTCTGCATACATAATCATGTTGGCTATGTAGATATTAAAAGTTAAATTTTTCCTTTCCAACTCTTCTCCTTTTATTTACTTTTACTGCCTTACTACAGTGACTAAAAACTTCACTGCAAGGTTGAATAGGAGTGTCAGTAGCAGGCATTCTTTTCTTGTTCCCAAATTCAATGGAAATGCTTTAAAGTTTTCATGATTAAGTATGATATTGCCGTTGGTTTCTTCAGTTTTTTTTCCTTCTAGTAGATGTCCTTTATACGATTAAGGTCTTTTAATTTTCCTTGTGATTTATTTTATTTATTTATTTTTTTATTTAAGTAGAGTTGATATACAATGTTGTGCCAATCTCTGCTGTACAGCACAGTGACTCAGTTATACACATAGAGACATGCTTTTTTTTAATATTCTTTTCCATTATGGCTTATTACAAGATGTTGAATATAGTTCCCTGTGCTATACATTAGGACCTTGTTGTTTATGCATTCTAAATGTAATAGTTTACATCTACCAACCCCAAACTCCCAGTCCATCTCTCTTGCTCCCTCTCTCCCCCTTGGCAACCACAAGTCTGATCTCTATGTCTGTGAGTCTGTTTCTGTTTTATAGATATGTTCATCTGTGCCATATTTTAGATTCCACATATAAGTGATATCATATGGTGTTTGTCTTTCTCTTTCTGATTGACTTCACTTAGTATGAAAATCTCTAGTTGCATCCATGTTGCTGCAACTGGCATTATTTTGCTCTTTTTTATGGCTGAGTAGTATTCCATTGTAAACATGTACCACATCTTCTTTATCCATTCATCTGTGGATAGACATTTAGGCTGTTTCCAAGTTTTGGCTATTGTGAACATAGCCTATGTTCTGCTATGCCTAACATAGAAAAACATAGCCTAACAGCACTGCTATGAACATAGGGGTGCATGTATCTTTTTGAATTATAGTTTTATTTGGGTATATTCTCCGGAGTGGGATTGATGGATTATATGGTAATTCTATTTTTAGTTTTCTGAGGAACCTCCATACTGTTTTCCATAGTGGCTGTATCAACTTTTCTAAGAGTTGATTATTATTAAAGAGTGTTTCTTTTTTTTTTTTTTTCTGATAAGGGGTGCTAAGAGGTGTAACACTGATACTTTATTTTATGTGTCCTTTCTCCACTGTACATTCCTGCATCCCTTATCAAAGATAAGGTGACTATATGTGTGTGGGTTTATCTCTGAGCTTTCTATCCTGTTTGATTCATCTATCTTTCTGTTTTTGTGACAGCACCATACTGTCTTGATTACTGAAGCTTTGTAGTATATTCTGAAGTCAGGGAGCCTGATTCCTCCAGCTCCGTTTTTCGTTCTCAAGATTGCGTTGGCTATTCGGGGTCTTTTGTGTTTCCATACAAATTGTGAAATATTTTATTCTACTTCTGTGAAAAATACCAGTGGTAGTTTCATAGGGATTGCATTGAATCTGTAGATTGCTTTGGGTAGTAGAATCATTTTCACAATGTTGATTCTTCCAATCCGAGAACGTGGTATATCTCTCCATCTATTTGTATCATCTTTAATTTCTTTCATCAGTTTCTTATAATTTTCTGCATACAGGTCTTTTGTATCTTTAGGTAGGTTTATTCCTAGATATTTTATTCTTTTTGTTGCAATGGTAAATGGGAGTGTTTTCTTGATTTCACTTTCAGATTTTTCATCATTAGTGTATAGGAATGCCAGAGATTTCTGTGCATTAATTTTGTATCCTGCTACTTTACCAAATTCATTGATTAGCTCTAGTAGTTTTCTGGTAGTATCTTTAGGATTCTCTATGTATAGTATCATGTCATCTGCAAACAGTGACAACTTTACTTCTTCTTTTTTGATTTGGATTCCTTTTATTTACTTTTCTTCTCTGATTGCTGAGGCTAAAACTTCCAAAACTATTGAATAAGAATGGCGAGAATGGGCAACCTTGTCTTGTTCCTGATCTTAGTGGAAATGCTTTCAGTTTTTCACCATTGAGGATGATGTTGGCTGTGGGTTTGTCATTATGTTGAGGAAAGTTCCCTCTATGCCTACTTTCTGCAGAGATTTTATCATAAATGTGTGTTGAATTTTGTCAAAAGCTTTCTCTGTATCCATTGAGATGGTCATATGGTTTTTCTCCTTCAATTTGTTAATGGTTTATCACATTAATTGTTTTGCATATATTGAAGAATCCTTGCATTCCAGGAATAATCTACACTTGATCATGGTGTATGACCCTTTTAATGTGCTGTTGGAATCTGTTTGCTAGTATTTTGTTGAGGATTTTTGCATCTATGTTCATCAGTGATATTGGCCTGTAGTTTTCTTTCTTTGTGACATCCTTGTCTGGTTTTGGTATCAAGGTGATGGTGGCCTCGTAGAATGAGTTTGTGAGTGTTTCTCCCTCTGCTATATTTTGGAAGAGTTAGAGAAGGATAGGTGTTAGCTCTTCTCTAAATGTTTGGTAGAATTCACCTGTGAAGCCATCTGATGCTGGACTTCTGTTTGTTAGAAGATTTTTAATCACAGTTCCAAATTCAGTGCTGTGATTGTTCTGTTCATATTTTCTATTTCTTCCTGATTCAGTGTTGGCAGGTTCTTCATTTCTAAGAATTTGTCTGTTTCTTCCAGGTTGTCCATTTTATTGGCATAGAGTTGCTTGTAATAATCTGTCATGATCTTTGTATTTCTGCAGTGTCAGTTGTTACTTCTCCTTTTTCATTTCTAATTCTATTGATTTGAGTCTTCTCCCTTTTTTTCTTGATGAGTCTGGCTAATGTTTTATCAATTTTGTTTATCTTCTCAAAGAACCAGGTTTTAGTTTTATTGATCTTTGCTATTGTTTCCTTCATTTCTTTTTCATTTATTTCTGACCTGATTTTTATGATTTCTTTCCTTCTGCTAACTTTGGGGTTTTTTTGTTCTTCTTTCTCTAATTGCTTTAGATGCAAAGTTAAGTTGTTTATTTGAGATGTTTCCTGTATCTTACGGTAGGATTTTATTGCTATAAACTTCCCCCTTAGAACTGCTTTTGCTGCATCCCATAGGTTTTGGGTCGTTGTGTCTCCATTGTCATTTGTTTCTAGGTATTTTTTTATTTCCTCTTTGATTTCTTCAGTGATCACTTCATTATTAAGTAGTGTATTGTTTAGCCTCCATGTGTTTGTATTTTTTACAGATCTTTTCCTGTAATTGATATCTAGTCTCATAGCATTGTGGTCAGAAAAGATACTTGAAACAACTTCAATTTTCTTAAATTCACCAAGGCTTGACTTGTGACCCATGGTATGTTCTATCCTGGAGAACGTTCCATGAGCACTTAAGAAAAATGTGTATTCTGATGTTTTTGGATGGAATGTCTTATACATATCAATTAAGTCCATCTTGATTAATGTATCATTTAAAGCTTGTGTTTCCCTATTTATTTTCATTTTGGATGATCTGTCCATGGGTGAAAGTGGGGTGTTAAAGTCCCCTACTATGAATGTGTTACTGTCGATCTCCCCTTTTATGGCTGTTAGTATTTGCCTTATGTATTGAGGTGCTCCTATGTTGGGTGCATAAATATTTACAATTGTTAAATCTTCTTGGATCGATCCCTTGATCATTATGTAGTGTCCTTCTTTGTCTCTTCTAATAGTCTTTATTTTAAAGTCTATTTTGTCTGATATGAGAATTGCAACTCCAGCTTTCTTTTGGTTTCTATTTTCGTGAGATATCTTTTGCTATTCATCCCTTCTAGAGTATTTTTAATTTCATTTATTGTCCTGTTCATCGTTGTTTGTTTCATCTTAATTCTCCTAGGTCCTTGTTAAGTGTTTCTTGCATTTTGTCTATTCTGTTTCCAAGATTTTGGATCATCTTTACTGTTATTATTCTGAATCTTTTTCAGGTAGACTGCATATTTCCTCTTCATTTGTTAGGTTTGGTGGCTTTTTATCTTGCTCCTTTATCTGCTGTATGTTTTTCTGTCTTCTCATTTTGCTTATCTTACTGTGTTTGGGGTCTCCTTTTTGCAGGCTGCAGGTTCGTAGTTCCTGTTGTTTTTGGTGTCTGTCCCCAGTGGCTAAGGTGGGTTCAGTGGGTTGTGTAGGCTTCCTGATGGAGGGGACTAGTCCCTGTGTTGTGGTGGATGAGGCTGGATCTTGTCTTTCTGGTGGGCAGGTCTACTTCTGGTGGTGTGTTTTGGGGTGTCTGTGGACTTCTTATGATTTTAGGCAGCTTCTCTGCTAATGGGTGGGGCTGTGTTCCTGTCTTGCTAGTTGTTTGACATAGGGTGTCCAGCACTGTAGCTTGCTGGTCGTTGAGTGAAGCTGGTGTTGAGATGGAGATCTTTGGGAGATTTTTGCTGTTTGTTTTTATGTGGAGCTGGAAGGTCTCTTGTGGACCAGTGTCCTGAAGTTGGCTCTCCCACCTCAGAGACACAGCACTGACTCCTGTCTGCAGCACCAAGAGCCTTTCATCCACACGGCTCAGAATAAAAGGGAGAAATAGTAGAAAGAAAGAATTAGTAGAAGTAGAAATAAAGAAAGGAAGAAAGAAAGGAGGGAGGGAGGGAGGGAGGGAAGAAGGAAGAGGGGAAGGAAGAAAAAAAGAAAGAAGATAAAGTAAAATAAAATAAAGCAAGATAAAATATATTAAAGTTATTAAAATAAAAATAAATATTAAGAAAAAAACCCCAAAAAACCAGACGGATAGACCCTTAGGACAAATGGTGGAAGCAACGCTATACAGACATAATCTCACACAGAAGCATACACATGCACGCTCACAAAAAGAGGAAGAGGGGAAAAAAACAGAAATCTTGCTCTCAAAGTCCACCTCCTCAATTTGGGATGATTCATTGTCTAAAGGAAGGAAGGAAGGAAGGAAGGAAGGAAGGAAGGAAGGAAGGAAGGAGAGAAAGAAAGAAAGAAAGAAACAAAGAAAGAAAGAAAGAAAGAAAGGAAGGAAGGAAGGAAAGAAGGAAGAAAAGAAGATAAAGTAAAATAAAATAATGTTATCAAAATAAAAAATAAATGTGAAGAAAAAAAATTTTTAAAAAAGGAAGGATAGATCCCTAGGACAAATGGTGGAAGCAAAGCTATACAGACAAAATCTCACACAGAAGCATACACATACACACTCACAAAAAGAGGAAAAGGGAAAAAATCAATTCTTGCTCTCAAAGTCCACCTCCTCAATTTGGGATGATTCTTTGTCTATTCATGTATTCCACAGATGCAGGGTACATCAAGTTGATTGTGGAGCTTTAATCCACTGCTTCTGAGCCTGCTGGGAGAGACTTCCCTTTCTCTTCTTTGTTCTCACAGCTCCCAGGGGCTCAGCTTTGGATTTGGCCCTGCCTCGGTGTGTAGGTCGCCAGAGAGTGTCTGTTCTTTGCTCAGACAGGACGGGGTTAAAGGAGCCACTGATTCGGGGCCTCTGGCTCACTCTGGCCCGGGGGAAGGAGGGGCATGGAGTGCGTGGCGAGCCTACGGCGGCAGAGGCCAGCTTGACGTTGCAGTCTGAGGTGCGCCGTGCATTCTCCAAGGGGAGTTGTCCCTGGATCCTGGGACCCTGGCAGTAGCGGGCTGCACAGGCTCCCCGGAAGGGGTGTGTGGATAATAACCTGTGCTCACACACAGGTTTCTTGGTGTCAGCAGCAGCCGCCTTAGCATTTCATGCCCGTCTCTGGGGTCCACGCTTTTAGCCGCGGCTCGCGCCCGTCTCTGGAGCTCCTTTAAAAAGCGCTCTTAATCCCCTCTCCTCACGCATCAGGAAACAAAGAGGGAAGAAATAGTCTCTTGCCTCTCCTCTTTGGCAGGTCCATACTTTTTCCTGGACTCCCTCCCGGCTACCCGTGGTGCACTAACCCCCTGCAGCCTGTGTTCATGCCGCCAACCCCAGTCCTCTCCCGGCGCTCCGACTGAAGCCTGAGCCTCAGCTCCCAGCCCTGCTTGCCCCAGGGAGTGAGCAGACAAGCCTCTCGGGCTGGTGAGGGCCAGTCGGCACCGATCCTCTGTGCGGGAATCTCTCCGCTTTGCCCTCTGCACCCCTGTTGCTGTGCTCTCCTCCGCGGCTCTGAAGCTTTCCCCCTGCGCCACCCACAGTCTTCGCCCGCGAAGGGGCTTCCTAGTGTGTGGAAACCTTTCCTCCTTCACAGCTCCCTCCCACTCGTGCAGGTCCCGTCCCTATTCTTTTGTCTCTGTTTATTGTTTTTTCTTTTGCCCTACCCACGTATGTGGGGGGTTTCTTGCATTTTGGGAGGTCTGAGGTCTTCTGCCAGCATTCAGTAGGTGTTCTGTAGGAGTTGTTCCACGTGTAGATGTATTTCTGGTGTATCTGTGGGGAGGAAGGTGATCTCCGTGTCTTACTCTTCTGCCATCTTCCCGGAAGCCCCCAAGAGTGTTATATTTTATCAAATGCTTTATTTTCACATTTGAGAGAAACTTCTTTAATCTATAAATGTGGTATATTATAAGGATTAATTTTAGAATTTTAATACAACCTTGCATTCCTAGAGTAAATTAACTGTAATTTAGTGCTCCCTGCCACTGGATTTAATTTGATAATTTTTTGTTTAGTTGTTTGGGAAGGAGATGTTCCTGAAACATCCCTTTCACATTTCATTATCAAGTTTATGTGCATCACATAACAAGTTGGAAAATGTTCCCTCATTTTCAGTTATCTGGAATAATTTATGTAAGATTGGTGTTTTGGTTTCCTTAAATGTTTGGAAGACTTCACCAGTGAAGCTGTCTGGGCCTGGCATTTTCTTTGTAAGTTTTTAATAGTATATTCAATTACCTTCATAAGTTTAATAGAATAATCAGATTTTATGTGTCTTCTATCAGTTTTTATAAGGTATGTTTTTGCTTTTCTAAATTTGCCTTTTTCCTCTAACTTTTCAACTTCATTGGAAAATGTCTTTTTGCTATAATACGTTTTCTTGTCTTTTTAATGTTTGTGGTTGTGATTCCTTTTTTTATTCCTGATATGAGCAAATTTTGCTCTTTCTATATTTTTCTTATTATCAGTCCACTGTTTTATAGGTTCTTTGTGGATATTCATATGTTCTTGAATCCCTAACCTTCTTGGAATCTCTATTTATCCTAAAGGTTTCCTTCAGTTTCTCTCTTTTTTTTTTTTTTTTTTTTGTGGTATGCGGGCTTCTCACTGCTCTGGCCTCTCCCATTGCAGAGTTCCAGATGCGCAGGCTCAGTGGCCATGGCTCACGGGCCCAGCTGTGCCGCAGCATGTGGGATCTTCCCGGACCGGGGCACGAACCTGTGTCCCCTGCATCGGCAGGCAGACTCTCAACCACTGCGCCACCAGGGAAGCCCTCTCTTTCTTTTAATATGTAAATAATCATATCATCTGTGAATAACTTTTTTTATCCTCATATTTTTTACAACCATTTCTAATTTTATTGCACTAGAACTTTCAGTATGATGTTGAATAGAAATAACAATAGTGGCATCCTTATTGTTTCCTGACTTTAAAAGGAAGATTTCTCATATTTCACATTAAGTAGGATTACTATAAATTTTTTATTTATTTTTTTATACAGCAGATTCTTATTAGTCTTCCATTTTATACACATCAGTGTATACATGTCAAGCCCAATCTTCCAATTCATCACACCACCACCCCACCCCCTGCCGCTTTCCCCCCTTCATGTCCATAAGTTTGTTTTCTGCACCTGTGTCTCACTTTATGCCCTCCAAACCAGTTCATCTGTACCATTTATCTAGGTTCCATATATATGCATTAATATATTTGTTTTTCTCTTTCTGACTTACTTCACTCTGTATGACACTCTCTAGATCCATCCACGTCTCTACAAATGACCCAATTTCATTCCTTTTTATGACTGAGTAATATTCCATTGTGTATATGTGCCACATCTTCTTTATCCATTCGTCTGTTGATGGGCGTTTAGGTTGCTTCCACAACCTGGCTATTGTAAATAGTGCTGAAATGAACATTGGGGTGCATGTGTCTTTTTGAATTATAGTTTTCTCTGGGTATATGCCCAGTATTGGGATTGCTGGGTCATATGGTAATTCTATTTTTAGTTTTTTAAGGAACCTCCATACTGTTCTCCATAGTGGCTGTATCAATTCATATTCCCACCAACAGTGCAAGAGGGTTCCCTTTTCCCCACACCCTCTCCAGCATTTATTGTTTGTAGATTTTCTGATGAAGCCCATTCTAACTGGTGTGAGGTGATACCTCATTGCAGTTTTGACTTGCATTTCTCTAATAATTAGTGATATTGAGCAGCTCTTCATGTGCTTCTGGGCCATCTGTATGTAATCTTGGGAGAAATGTCTATATAGGTCTTCTGCCCATTTTTGGACTGGGTTGTTTGTTTTTTTGATATTGAGCTGCATGAGCTGTTTATATATTTTGGAGATTAATCCTTTGTCCATTGATTTGTTCGCAAATATTTTCTCCCATTCTGAGGGTTGTCTTTTCGTCTTATTTATGGTTTCCTTTGATGTGCAAAAGCTTTTAAGTTTCATTAGGTCCATTTGTTTATTTCTGTTTTTATTTCCATTACTCTAGGAGGAAGATCAAAAAAGATCTTGCTGTGATTTATGTCAAAGAGTGATATTCGTATGTTTTCCTCTAAGAGTGTCCGGTCTTACATCTCGGTCTCTAATCCATTTTGAGTTTATTTTTGTGTATGGTGTTAGAGAGTGCTCTACTTTCATTCTTTTACATGTAGCTGTCCAGTTTTCCCAGCACCACTTATTGAAGAGGCTGTCTTTTCCTTACTGTATATCCTTGACTCCTTTATCATAGATTAGTGGACCATAGGTGCGTGGGTTTAACTCTCGGCTTTCTATCTTGTTCCATCAATCTATATTTCTGTTTTTGTGCCTGTACCATATTGTCTTGATTATTGTAACTTCATAGTATAGTCTGAAGTCAGGGAGTCCGATTCCTCTAGCTCTGCTTTTCTCCCTCAAGACTGCTTTGGCTATTTGGGGACTTTTGTGTCTCCATACAAATTTTAAGATTTTTTGTTCTAGTTCTGTGAAAAATGCCATTGGTAATTTGATAGGGATTGCATTGAATCTGTAGATTGCTTTGGGTAGTATAGTCATTTTCACAATATTGATCCTTCCAATCCAAGAAAATGGTGTATCTCTCCCTCTGTATATGTTATCTTTGATTTCTGTTGGTATCATCTCCAATTTCTTTCATCAGTGTCTTATACATTTCTACATACAGGTCTTTGGTTTCCCTAGGTAGATTTGTTCCTAGGTATTTTATTCTTCTTGTTGCAATGGTAAATTGGAGTGTTTACTTAATTTCTCTTTCAGATTTTTCATCATTAGTGTATAAGAATGCCAGAGATTTCTGGGCAATTAATTTTGTATCCTGCAGCTTTACCAAATTCATTGTTTAGCTCTAGTAGTTTTCTGGTGGCATCTTTAGGATTCTCTATGTATAGTAGCATGTCATCTGCAAACTGACAGTTTTACTTCCTCTTTTCCAATTTGTATTCCTTCTATTTCTTTT
Organism: Neophocaena asiaeorientalis asiaeorientalis; assembly: GCF_003031525.2. Classification (NCBI taxonomy): domain Eukaryota; kingdom Metazoa; phylum Chordata; class Mammalia; order Artiodactyla; family Phocoenidae; genus Neophocaena; species Neophocaena asiaeorientalis. The sequence continues at coordinate 2,043,747 of NW_020172632.1, read as the reverse complement.
TCTTCTCTGATTGCCATGGCTAGAACTTCCGAAATTATGTTGAATAATAGTGGTGAGAGTGGACATCCTTGTCTTGTTCCTGATCTTAGAGGAAATGCTTTCAGTTTTTCACCATTGAGAATGGTGTTGGCTGTGCGTTTGTAATATATGGCCTTTATTATGTTGAGGTAGGTTCCCTCTATGCCCACTTTCTGGAGAGTTTTTTATCACAAATGGGTGTTGAATTTTGTCAAAAGCTTTTCCTGCATCTATTGAGATGATCATATGGATTTTATTCTGCAGTTTGTTAATATGGTGAATTACATTGATTGATTTGCATATATTGAAGAATCCTTGCATCCCTGGGATAAATCCCACTTGATCATGGTGTATGATCCTTTTAATGTGTTGTTGGATTCTGTTTGCTAGTGTTTTGTTGAGGATTTTTGCATCTAGATTCATCAGTGATATTGGTCTGTAATTTCTTTTTTTGTAGTATCTTTGTCTGGTTTTAGTATCAGGGTGATGGTGGCCTCATAAAATGTGTATGGGAGTGTTCCTTCTTGTGCAATTTTTTGGAAGAGTTTGAGAAGGATGGGTGTTAGCTCTTCTCTAAATGTTTGATAGAATTCACCTGTGAAGCCATCTGGTCCTGGACTCTTGTTTGTTGGAAGATTTTTAATCACAGTTTCAATTTCATTACTTGTGATTGATGTGTTCATATTTTCTATTTCTTCCTGGTTTAGTCTTGGAAGCTTATACCTTTCTAAGAGTTTGTCCATTTTCTTCCAGGTTGTCCATTTTATTGGCATAGAGTTGCCTGTAGTAGTCTTTTAGGTTGCTTTGTATTTCTGCAGTGTCTGTTGTAACTTCTCCACTTTCATTTCTAATTTTTTTGATTTGAGTGCTCTCCCTCTTTTTCTTGATGAGTCTGGCTAATGGTTTATCTATTTTGTTTATCTTCTCAAAGAACCAGCTTTTAGTTTTATGCATTTTTGCTTTTGTTTTCTTTGTTTCTATTCATTTATTTCTGCTCTGATCTTTATGATTTCTTTCCTTCTGCTCACTGTGGGTTTTGTTCATTCTTCTTTCTCTAGTTTCTTTATGTGTAAGCTTAGATTGTTTATTTGAGATTTTTCTTGTTTTTTGAGGTAAGCTCGTATTGCTATAAACTTCCCTCTTAGAACTGCTTTTGCTGCATCCCATAGATTTTGTATCATCGTGTTTTTGTTGTCATTTGACTCTAGGTATTTTTTGATTTCCTCTTTGATTTCTTCAGTGATCTCTTGTTTATTTAGTAATGTATTGTTTAGCCTCCATATGTTTGTCTTTTTTACTTTTTTCCCCTTATAATTCATTTCTAATCTCATAGCGCTGTGGTCAGAAAAGATGCTTGATATGATTTCAGTTTTGTTAAATTTACTGAGGCTTGATTTGTGACCCAAGTTGTGATCTATCCTGGAAAATGTTCCATGCGCACTTGAGAAGAAAGTGTAATCTACTGTTTTTCAATCGAATGTCCTATAAATATCAATTAAATCTATCTGTTCTATTGTGTCATTGAAAGCTTGTGTTTCCTTATTAATTTTCTGTTTCAAAGATCTGTCCATTGGTGTAAGTGTACTGTTAAAGTCCCACACTACTATTGTGTTACTGTCAAGTTCCTCTTTTATAGCTGTTAGCAGTTGCCTTATGTATTGAGGTGCTCGTATGTTGGGTGCATATATATTTATAATTGTTATATCTTCTTCCTGGATTGATCCCTTGATCATTGTGTAGTGTCCTTCTGTGTCTCCTTTATTTTAAAGTCTATTTTATCTGATATGAGTATTGCTACTCCAACTTTCATTTGATTCCCATTTGCATGGAATATCTTTTTCCATCCCCTCACTTTCAGTCTGTATGTGTCCCTTGGTCTGACATGGTTCTCTTATAGACAGCATATATATGGGTCTTTTTTTGTGTCCATTCAGCAACCCTGTATCTTTTGGTTGGAGCATTTAATCCTTTCACATTTAAGATAATTATCTGTATGTATGTTCCTATTACCATTTTCTCAATTGTTTTTGGTTTATTTTTGTAGGTCCTTTTCTTCTCTTGTGTTTCCCACTTAGAGAAGTTCCTTTAGCATTTGTTGTAGAGCTGGCTTGGTGGTGCTCAATTCTTTTAGCTTTTGCTTGTCTGTAAAGCTTTTGATTTCTCCTTCGAATCTTAATGAGATCCTTGCCAGGTAGAGTAACCGTGGTTGTAGATTCTTCCCTTTCATCACTTTAAGTATATCATTCCACTCCCTTCAGGTCTGTAGAGTTTCTGCTGAGAAAGCAGCTGTTAACCTTATGGGGATTCCCTTTTATGTTATTTGTCATTTTTCCCTTGCTGCTTTCAATAATTTTTCTTTGTCTTTAATTTTTGCCAATTGGATTACTATGCATCTCCGTGTGTTTCTCCTTGTATTTATCCTGTATGGGACTCTCTGCATTTCCTGGACTTGGCTGGCTACTTCCTTTCCCATAGTAGGGAAGTTTTCAACTATAATCTCTTCAAAAATTTTCTCGGTCCTTTATCTCTCTCTTCTCCTTCTGGGACCCCTATAATGTGAATGTTGTTTTTTATGTTGTCTCAGAAGTCTCTTAGGCTGTCTTCATTTCTTTTCATTCTTTTTTCTTTAATCTATTCTGCAGCAGTGAATTCCACCATTCTGTCTTCCAGGTCACTTATCCATTCTTCTGCCTCCAGTTTTCTGCTGTTGATTCCTTCTAGTGTATTTTTCATTTCAATTATTGTATTGTTCATCTCTGTTTGTTTGTTCTTTAATTCTTCTAGGTCTTTGTTAAACATTTCTTGTATCTCCTCGATCTTTTCCTCCATTTTTTTCCTGAGGTCCTGGATCATCTTCACTATCTTTATTCTGAATCCCTTTTCTGGAAGGTTGCCTATCTGCACTTCATTTAGTTTTTTTCTGGGGTTTTATCTTGTTCTTTCATCTGGTACATAGCCCTCTGCCTTTTCATCTTGTCTATCTTTCTGTGAATGTGGCTTTTGTTCCACAGGCTGAGGATTGTACTTCTTCTTGCCTCTGTATAAATTTTTAATAGATATGTTGTATAAGATAAAGGAAGTTCTTTTTTATTTACAGCTTGTAAACATTTTTAAAAAACTTTTCTTGAATGGCTGTTGAATTTTATTAGATAGTTTTACTGTATCTATTTGTTGATAATTCAGTATTTCTCACTTAATCTATTAATATGATAAGTTACATTATATCTCTTTTTAATGTGGAATAGTCCTTCCATTCCTAGGGTCCATCTTACTTTGTATTGCTATACTAGTGTGTGTGTGTGTGTGTGTGTGTGTGTGTGTGTGTGTGTGTTTGTATAAATTTACTGCTGGATTTGAATTGGTAATATTTTATTAATATTTTCCATTCAATGTTCATAATTGATGTAGGGCTATATGTTTCCATTCTCCAGTTGTCCTTGCCTGTTTTTGTTTCAAATTTATAATAGTCTCATAAAATGAGTTGTGTAGTTTTTGTCTTTTTCTTTTATTTAACTTAACTTTAATATTTATGAAAATAAAATACACTTGTTATTTTAAAAGTCAAATGCTACTGCAAATGCCAAAAATAAAATATCTCTTTACTTTTGCCACAGTTTTTGATTCCTGCTTCTTAAAGCAAGAATCAGCAAACTTCTTTATTTTTTAATTAATTTTTATTGGAATATAGTTACTTTACAATGTTGTCTCACTTTCTACTGCACAGCAAAATGTATCAGCCATACATATACATATATCTCCTAAGTTTTGGATTTCCCTCCCATTTAGGACGCCACAGTGCATTAAGTAGCATTCCCTGTTCTATACAGTATGTTCCCCTCAGGTGTCTATCTTATACATAGTATCAATAGTGTATATGTGTCAGTCCCAATCTCCCAATTCCTCCCACCCCACCCCTTTCCCCCTTGGTATCCATACAATTGTTTTCTATGTGTGTGTTTCTATTTCTGCCTTGTAAATAAGGTCATCTATACCATTTTTCTATATTCCACATATATGCGTTAATATACTATATTTGTTTTCTATTTCTGACTTAGTTGACCCTGTATGACAGTCGCTAGGTCCATCTACATCTCTACAAATGACCCAATTTCATTCCTTTTTATGGCTGAGTAATATTCCATTGTATATATGTACCACATCTTCTTTATCCATTCCTCTGTTGTTGGACATTTAGGTTGCTTCCATGTCCTGGCCATTGTAAATAGTTCTGCTATGAACATTGGGGTGCATGTGTCTTTTTGAATTATGGTTTTCTCTGGGTATATGCCCAATAGTGGGATTGCTGGCTCATATGGTAGTTCTATTTTTAGTTTTTTAAGGAACCTCCATACTAGCCATGGCAATCAGAGAAGAAAAAGAAATAAAATGAATCCAAATTGGAAAAGAAGAAGTAAAACTGTCACGGCAGATGACATGATACTATACATAGAAAATCCTAAAGATGCAACCAGAAAATCACTAGAGGTAATCAATGAATTTAGTGAAGTTGCAGGATACAAAATTAATACACAGCAAACTTCTTTTGTAAAGAACAAATTTAGGCTTTGTGATCCAACATGTCTCTGTCACAACTAGTTAACTCTGCTATTATGTGGCAAAAGCAGACATAAACAACACCTAATCAATGAGGAGCAAGGGCATTTTTTTTTTTCAAAAACAGGCAGCAGGCAGAATTTGGACCTTGCTCTCCTGCTCTTGAGGCAGTCACTTTTATTTCTTCTAATTGTTTCTTCTGATATTATTTCTGTATTTCTAAATAAAATTTCTATACCGCTATTCTCTATTCATTTTAGTTTTCGATAGTATTTACCAACTTTTTATTATGAGATGATGATTTCATTCTTTAACCGTTCTGCTAAAAAATACAAACACTTCTCCTCCCCCCATATTTATATCCGTATTTTGGTTAAATTAATATTCAGTCTTTTCTTTATTATGAATAGGTAAATAGTCATTATATATGGTTAAGCTTTTCTCTTCTGCAACTGTTCCATCTGCCTCCTGCCTTCTGCAAATAATTGCTTCTTTTCCTGTTAAACTGGTATTCAATGCTCCTTTTGAAAATCTCTTCTGTTTTCCCCAAGTCCTCCCCCTGACTCCCACCATACCTTTGCTTGGCTGCTTTTTTCTCTGCTTCTATTGATGTCTTTCATCATTAAAAGATTGTCATTAAATTTTGAAATAAGGTTCTATATACATATTTGGACTGTGCTCATTCATTTCTTTGGGGGAGTCTCCCTTACCTATATTTGTAAATCTTTTATCTTGATTGGGGGTTTTCCCATAGAAGAATTTTCTAAACTCCCGACTATAGAGATATGCTCGACTACCACTATTCTGGATTTTGAATCTGGAATCTCGTCAACCACTCCAGAGAATGAGCCTCTAGTTTCCTGTCATGATGGACAATGAGTCACTTGGGTGCTTGGTGTGAGGGAAGGAATATGGGGACTTAATTTTTCTTTATAAAGAACCAAGCTGTGCCTGGCACCCCAGGTGCTTCCAGTGTTTTGCATTCTGAGATTCCTTGGTGTGCATTATTATTTTGTTTCTTAATTTTCTATGTTAAGTACTTACCACTTTTTTTTTAAACATCTTTATTGGAGTATAATTGCTTTACAATGGTGTGTTAGTTTCTGCTTTAAAGCAAAGTGAATCAGCTATACATATACATATATCACCATATCTCCTCCCTCTTGTTTCTCCCTCCCACCTTCCCTATCCCACCCCTCTAGGTGGTCACGAAGCACTGAGCTGATCTCCCTATGCTATGTGGCTGCTTCCCACTATCTATCTATTTTACATTTGGTAGTATATATAAGTTCATGCACTCTCTTACTTCGTCCCAGCTTACCCTTCCCACTCCTCTTATCCTCAAGTCCATTCTCGACGTCTACATCTTTTTGTTTGTTTGTTTGTAATTTTAACATCTTTATTTGAGTATAATTGCTTTACAATGGTGTGTTAGTTTCTGCTTTATAACAAAGTGAATCAGATATATTTGTCAGTTGCTTCATTTGCAAATATTTTCTTCTGTTCTGAGGGTTGTCTTTTCATCTTGTTTATGGTTTCCTTTGCTGTGCAAAAGATTATAAGTTTCCTAAGGTTCCATTTGTTTATTTTTTATTTTATTTCCACTTCTTGGGTTTATCTCTGGGCTTTCTGTCCTGTTCCATTGCTCTATATTTCTGTTTCTGTGCCAGTACCATACTGTCTTGATTACTGTAGCTTTGTAGTATATTCTGAAGTCAGGGAGCCTGATTCCTCCAGCTCCGTTTTTCGTTCTCAAGATCGCTTTGGCTATCAGGGTCTTTTGTGTTTCCATACATATTTTGAAATTTTTTGTTCTAGTTCTGTGAAAAATGCCATTGGTAATTTGAATCTGTAAATTGCTTTGGATAGTATAGTCATGTTCACATGTTGATTCTCCCAATCCAAGAACATGGTATATCTCTCCATGTGTTTGTATCATCTTTGATTTCTTTCATCAATGTCTTATAGTTTTCTGCATACAGGTCTTTTGTCTCCTTAGGTAGGATTACTACTAGCTGTTTTATTCTTTTTGTTGCAATGGTAAATGAGAGTGTTTCCTTAATTTCTCTTTCAGATTTTTCATGATTAATGTATAGGAATGCAAGCGATTTCTGTGCATTCATTTTGTATCCTGCTACTTTACCAAATTCATTGATTAGCTCTAGTAGTTTTCTGGTACCATCTTTAGGATTCTCTATGTATAGTATCATGTCATCTGCAAACAGTGAGAGTTTACTTCTTCTTTTCTGATGTGGATTCCTTTTATTTCTTTTTCTCCTCTCATTGCTGTGGGTAAAACTTCCAAAACTATGTTGAATAACAGTGGTGAGAGTGGACAACCTTGTCTTGTTCCTGATCTCAGGGAAATGGTTTCAGTTCTTCATCATAGAGAATGATATTGGCTGTTGGTTTGTCACATATGGAGTTTATTATGTTGAGGTTAGTTCCCTCTATGCCTACTTTCTGGAGGGCTTTTATCATAAATGGGTGTTGAATCTTGTCAAAAGCTTTTTCTGCATCTACTGAGATGGTCATATATTTTTTCTCCTTCAATTTGTTAATATGGTGTATCACATTGTTTGATTTGCGTATGTTGAGGAATCCTTGCATTCCTGGGATAAACTCCGCTTGATCATGGTGTATGATCCTTTTAATGTGCTGTTGGATTCTGTTTGCTAGTATTTTGTTGAGGATTTTTGCATCTATGTTCATCAGTGATATTGGCCTGTAGTTTTCTTTCTTTGTGACATCTTTGTGTTGTTTTGGTATCAGGGTGATGGTGGCCTCGTAGAATGAATTTGGGAGTTTTCCTCCCTCTACTATATTTTGGAAGAGTTTGAGAAGGATAGGTGTTAGCACTTCTCTAAATGTTTGATAGAATTTGCCTGTGAAGCCATCTGGTCCTGGGCTTTTGTTTGTTGGAAAATTTTTAATCACAGTCTCAATTTCAGTGCTTGTGATTGGTCAGTTTATATTTTCCCTTTCTTCCTGGTTCAGTCTCAGAAGTTTGTGCTTTTCTAAGAATTTGTCCATTTCTTCTAGGTTGTCCATTTTATTGGCATATAATTGCTTGTAGTAATCTCTCATGATCCTTTGTATTTTTGCAGTGTCAGTTGTTGCTTCTCCTTTTTCATTTCTAATTCTATTGATTTGAGTCTTCTCCCTTTTTTTCTTGATGAGTCTGGCTAATGGTTTATCAAATTCGTTTATCTTCTCAAAAAACCAGCTTTTAGTTTTATTGATCTTTCCTATCATTTCCTTCATTTCTTTTTCACACTTTCTTTTCAATCTTTATTCTTTTCTAGTGTATGCATATAAGGCTAAAATTTAATTTCTCTGTTTAATGTTTTTACTTTATGACACATGCTCTGATATGTAGTGCTGAATTAATCATCCAATTTCACATACTTTCTACTCTTCATCATTATTTCTTCTTTGATACATGAAATGTTAAGAATATATATAAAATTTCAAAATGTTGAGAGTTTTTTGTCAACTTTTTGTAAAAGATATATGATTTTATGACTTGATAGTGAGTGGTTGTGATTAGAAGAGTATTAATTCTCTGATATTTGTTGAGATTTGTCTTGTGACCATATGTACATGCTTAATCTTTTACAATTATCCTTCTTTTACTTGATAAAAGTTTGTTATCTAATCGTGTATGTGGAAAGCATTGTAGGTTTTAATAAGTGATCTTTTAATGGAGCTTATCAAATTGGAAGATTACAGTTTTCTATATCCTCCAGAATATTTGGTTGTCTCCACTCTCAATTACTGAGATTAATCATTGTAGATTAATCAGTTTTTACTTGGGGTATTGTCAATTTTTGTTTTATATATTTTAATGCTCTTATTAGGTACATACATATTTAAAGTTGTTATATCTTCCTGTAGAATATTTGGTTTTATGTGGTGATTATATCCTTAACCTTACATTTTTTTTACCTCAGTCTGTTTTGTCTGATACTGCCATAACTCAAATAGCTTTCCTTTAGTGAATATTTTCATGTTATATCTTTTTCTACCCTTTCACTTTCAAAATTTTTGTGCCATTATGTTTTATGCATGTCTCTGAGAAAGATTATAAGTGTAGATTTTTTTTCCTAATCTGTTTTTTAACAAAGAGATGTGTCAATTTCCAATATCTGCGATTATTGACATTTGGAATTATTTCTACTATCTTATTTTGGGCTTTCAATAAGTAATGTTTTTCTTTGCTTTTTATCCCCTATCCTATCATATCTTCTATTATATTTATCGTGCTTTCTTTATTCTCTTTTTACTCGTTTGGAATTTATAAATCCTGTTTCTATTATTGTATTAACTACTCTTGAATTCCCACATTCTTATTTTATAGCAATGTTTTAAGTTAATTAGCTTCCCTATCCTCCTGTGGAATCATACAAAGACCTTAGAATACTTTAAGTCTGATCTTGTCTGTCTCCTCTTCACCACTGTCCCAAACACATCTGTTTTATTGACCAATGTTTTGGTGCAAACCTTTTAACACTCCTAAAATTTAATACTGTTATAATAATAGTTTTATTCATTCAGTTCTTATTTAGATTTACTTGTTTCTCTGCTCATTGTTGTTCCTTGCCATTCTTACCTTTTATGTTCAATTTCTTTCGTCCTCTGAAGTTCATCTTTTAGTAGCTCCTTCACTGAGAGTCTGAAACTGTTAAACATCTTAAGCTTTGTTTGTCTGAAAATTTATCATACCTTCATTCTTGGGCAATGTTATTCCATTATTTCCTGGTCTCTCATGTTGCTGGTGTTAAGTCTGCATAAGTCTAACTTCTGTGTCTTTGTAGGTAATTTTTTGTTTTCTCTGATATGCTATCAAAACATGCTCTTCACTTTTGGTGTTTTGTAATTTCACTATGATGTGTCTATATCTAGATTTTTAAAAAATCCTGCTTTGGATGGACTTGTGATTCCTAAATCTGAATATACATGTCTTTCATCAATTCTGGAATATATTCATCCTTTTCTGTGTAGATTTTGCCTCTCCTAATTTCTCTTGTCTCTCTTTCTAGAACTCTTATCAGATGTATATTTTTATTTATTTCCCCTCTGTCCCGTTTTGTATTTTCTCTCTTTATAAGTCTCTCTGTTGAATTTTGGAAATTTCATCCATTCTGCAGCTTAACCTGTCTACTGAAATTTTTAATTTAATTAATTTTTTGTAATTTCTAAAGGCTCTCTTTAATTTTTTCAAGACTATTTCTGGTGTTTTAAAATTTTTATTGTGCTTTGTTCTGTTTTCATGTGTTTGAAACATTTAAAAAATTTTTTAATCATTTAAAAAAATCCTTTCTTTATAGTTCACCATATAGTTTTATGACCTGAAGTTCTTTGTAGTCTAATTCAGTTATCTATTTTTCTGCTGATTCTCACTTTTAGTGTGTATTGTTTTTTGTATGTTTTATAAATTTATATGAAAGTTTGACCTCTTTAGGACTTCATTATGGAAATTCTGTGTGCCCAGACTGAAAATGTGTGCATTCAAAGTGATTTTTTTTTTCTTGTTTTGACCAGGTGCCCCAGGGTTATCTTCCTGTAACTAAATTTATTGTAAATGCTTTACCTGGGTTCTTAAGACCAAGCTGGTAATGTAAATTCCAACCCAAACCTCAAAATGTTCTGGCCCATGTTTGAAAATTACTTTTTATTTCTCAAATCTATGAATAGATAGGCATGGATCTTTGTTATCCCCCATTGCTAGTGAATGATTTCTTTCTATACCACAGTTCCACTAATACTATATCATTTTGAGGATCCTAAATTTGTGAAGGCATCTCATGTCAGATATCCTGCCTCATGCAGATTCAAGGCCTCGTTTGCTATCCTTGCATAGATGTTAGAAATCTAATTTCTTAGATACCAAGACCAGTGACCTGCCTTCTGCACCTGTATTTTTCTGGCATCTATGGATTTCTTTTTATTTATTAGAAGTTCTTCATGTAAATAATGTTCTTAAATATTCTGTAATTTCTAGGAGTTTGTGAAAGGTTATCCAGAGCAGTGTTCTCCAACCTTTCACACCCAGGCACATAGAGAAAATAATATGTGTACACTTAGGCAAGATTATATCTATGCAGAATTTGGAGTACCTGGGGAATGTTTGGAGGATTACTATATGAAGCTTGGTGAAAAAAAATTAACACATAATTTTTGAATGTAACAAAAAATATGTACAGAGGATATCAAACGCTAAAATTTTTTTAATCTTCAAATTTTTAATTGAAACACTTGAGTTTTTGTCCATGCACCTTCCATTTTTATATGAGGTTTTGACTTCTGAAATGGATATATGCAATTCCTGATCAAAACTTTTCAATGATGATCCATTCAAAGTCTTAATAGTCAGTCATTAATGAGAAACTGTTCACACAATAAAATGATAAAATTTTTAAACTGTTCAGATATTTAAACCATATGAAATTATATTAAAGTATCTAACAGTTCTCCTTTTTTCATTCATAACTGAACTGTTGAAATTTCTTGTGAAAAACAAGTGATGGTAAGACAGGAATAAAGACACAGACCTACTGGAGAACGGACTTGAGGATATGGGGAGGGGGAAGGGTGAGCTATGACAAAGCGAGAGAGAGGCATGGACATATATACACTACCAAACGTAAGGTAAATAGCTAGTGGGAAGCAGCCCCATAGCACAGGGATATCAGCTCGGTGCTTTGTGACCGCCTGGAGGGGTGGGATAGGGAGGGTGGGAGGGAGGGAGACGCAAGAGGGAAGAGATATGGGAACATATGTGTATGTATAACTGATTCACTTTGTTATAAAGCAGAAACTAACACACCATTGTAAAGCAATTATACCCCAATAAAGATGTTTAAAAAAAAAGAAAAAGAAAAACAAGTGATGTTAAAATCTAACCAAACTTTCAATACTACAATGATTTAAGATAATGAAACATTTTAGAATAATGATGACCCTCTAATTTGCAGAATGTGCATGCCTATTTAGAATAGTCCTTGGGACTAACTTGGACACCATTAAGTAGAAAATTTACTTCTGACTGGACAAAACTATTGGCTATAACAGAAGACAGAGAATCAAGGCCACTGTCTGGGACTGCACGCAGGCTTCTCATTACACCCTCAGCAACACTGGACCACTCCTTGGCCTACACCTGGAATGGAGCTCTTGAACTCCTCCATAGCACCACAACCCCCTTACTAAGGATGGGCAGAGCCCCAGGCCTCATACATGGCTACCTTGTGCTACAGGTCACCATTTGCAAAGTTTCAATATAGAGCATCATATTACTGAAACAAGAAGCCTGGATTAAAATTTTAAATAGAGAGAAGAGAGAAAAATAAATAATGGAAGGAAGGCAGGAAGGCAGGCAGGCAGGCGAAAGGAAGGAAGGAAGGAAGCTATAAAGAACTAAAAGATCCAGTTTCATTGAAGGTAAGGGGGAAAATCTCAATAAATAGTGAATACCTATTCTTATCTAGATGCAATGTGACAGGTGATTACTTATGTAATCTCACAGATTTTTATAAAAACTTTGTTAGGATGGTATTATCATCTGAATTCCAGATTGATTTTTAAATCAATATCAAAATGAATAATCATCTTGCCTAAGCTCACAGAACCAATGGGGAACTGGCTTTCAGTCTCAGTTATATCTATCTGGAAAGTCCATGATCTTATTCTCTTGAGTCAGTGGACTTGGTTCAAATTCTAGCTCTACTACTAACTATTATGTAATTTTAATTTACTTAATCTCAATACCACTTGTCTCATCCATAAATAAGAGGTAATGAATAGTCCCTGTCTCAAAAAGTTCATTATCCTCAAAACAAGTGAGATAATGCATCAGATATCAGCTTGGAGTGAGGTCCAGGCATCTCTAGTACTTAAAAGCTATCCAGGTGATTCTAATACACAAAACACTGAAACTATGAGTGCTTAACTTAGAATTTGGTGCCTAGAAAGTCTCAGAAGTTGTTATTTTTATAGTTGTTGCTGTTACCATTACCTCATGGATACAGTTTCATCTGATGTATTTTGAGTATATAACTGACAAATAGCTAGAAAATATGGAACGCCAAGATTTCCTGTGCTGCTTGCTTCCAAATACCTTTGATTCTCACAACCACATGCTGCCTTACTAAGTAAGCTAGAAAACATTTTTAAAAATGCACAGGTGGAGAATAATAAAAGACTGTTCAGGAATTCTCTGGCAGTCCAGTGGTTAGGATTCTGCACTTTCACTGCCAGGGTCTGGGTTCGATCCCTGGTTGGGAAACTAAGAACTAAGATCCTGCAAGACGTGCAACCAAAGGGAAAAAAAAAGGCATACTTATTGTCCAGACACTTAAGATTTAAGTCCTAGCTCTACCAGTTAATAGTTCTGGGATCTGGGGGTGGGGGGTAAGCCAGTTAGCCTTTATTAGATTCAATTTCCTCATGTCTAAAATTGTGCTAAAATAAACAACTTTTGTTTATGGATAGAGAAGCTAAATAATATAGCATATTTTAAACACCTGAGAAAATTTCTGGCATGTATTAGGATATGAATGATCAATAAATATTCCACTTTTTAATTTCTTTATTCCAACTTCACATATACACATTATTTCTGTATTAGATTTCCCCCTGCATTTAGCATTAGTCTAGATCCTGAAAGTGCACCATGGCTTCCAGGTTCACTGGAGATGGATCTGACACCTGGAATCTCAGAGGAAAAAAGGGGGATTAGGCCCTGTGAGGTTCAAAAGCCATTTGTCCCCTTGATATTGATTTTCTTAAGACAGTAGCCAAGACCCTGGCAGAAGTAATTGAACTGACAACAGGCAGGTCCAGGTTACTAATAATGGAATAGTCTTGGACATTCTTGATGACTTAATTTAATGACTGAAAGGAGTTCTGAAACTGAAATGCCTGGAGATGGGGTCAATGGCTAGGTCTCTGAGGAGAAAGGAAAACATGAGTTATTCCTAAGAAGTTATTTCATAGAACAAAGCATTTTATGGTAGTCCCAAATATGAAGCCAGAGGAAACGGTTTTGATTTTCTGTTTTTAAAGGAAAATGAAATTTTAAAGGCTTGAAAAATGGCCACTATATTTATATTTATTTTTGCCCTTATTTTGGAAAACAGACTTGGTTAGAGTTATGGCATTTGAACTTTAGTGAGTAACTCAAGGGTAGAGATCTTAACTTTTTTATCCCTTGGGTCCAAATATCAGTCCTCCGTCTTTTAATTGCATGGCTCAAGACAAGTTAGTTAATATCTCTGAACCTCAGTTTCCACATCTGTAAAATGGAAATGTTAATATTTTTATTATAATTATAAGAGAATATTTAAAAAATTTTATGTGTATAAAATTTCTGGCACTTGACATTAATACCTCACACAATAAACATTTGTTCAATGAAATAATACATGAATTTTGATGCTTCTGTCTTCCACTGCCTCTGGATAGAAAAGCCAGCCTATGGTTAACCTCTTGCAAGCTTTTCATTTTCTCTGACTATTCAGGGGCTGCCCTTGCCCTGAACATCATCCTCTCTCCTTTGGACTATTTCAGTGGTCATTTAATGTCTTTTAACCCCAGTTCTCTTTCCTTTCCCAATCTCTCCTCCCCACTTGTGAAAAAGCTGTTTATTAAAACAAAGACCTGATCTCTTTTTAATATACTACCCTTCTGGAAGGGTTTTAGTCATCTAAAACATTCCACTCCCCCATTTTAAAGGTGAGAACCAGAGAGGGAAGGAGCTCACCCAAGTGTCTGTGCTACTATAAACTGATACTGAGATTAGGGTTGAGCTCAGTACTCCTGGCCCCTAGCAGAAGATAACAAAGGGGAAGCAGACATATATCCTTTAGTTCTAATCAAAGGGGTGCTGAGCAGTTACAAATTTTTTAGTTTCAATTTTGCACTAAGTTGTTATCTTTAGTTTTGTTGAACTTCAAACGCACTACTGTTACTATAATGATAATATTATTCATTTCCATGGAAATTCTAGGTGAGCCTAGAGAGAGGGCACAATTAATAATGATAACTAAAACTTATGTAGCTTTCACTATGCACCAAGCATGGTTCCAAACACTGTACTTTTATTAAATGATTTAATTCTCATCAGTAATTCTAGGTACCATTACTATCCCAAATTTTCAGATGAGGAAACTGAGGCACAGAAAGATTTAGTAGCTTGGCAAAGTCACGCATTGAGAGTGGTAGAGTGGGATTAAAACTCAGGCTTCCAGGTTCTAGAGTCTGTGTTCTTAACTACTATGTTAAGCTAGCAGATAAGCTAGCAGAAACACATTGAATTTCTGTGAACGCCATTTATCCTCACTATGCTGGTAGTTAGTCCATATGGTTTCCTATAACCCTGCTTGCTACTTCCAGTCCTAATTATCAGGAAGTTGCAACTTGAATAGCATAGTCTTCTGATAAACTTTTCCCTCTTTCTTTTTCAGAGAGTCATTTTCAACATTGTTAACTTCAGCAAAACTAAAAGTCTTTATAGAGATGGGATGGCCCCTATGGTGAAATCTACCAGCAGACCAAAATGGTAAGTGACCCACAGAATGGGACCTCCTTCTGACTGGGAAATTTGACCCAGGGCTCAAGTTTATCTGCTGTATGGCTAGGGCTTAGTCTCACTGGCACTAAGAAGAATTAGATCAGTTTCTGGATGGCCATTTTCTGGGCTCTAGCTACTGCTCTTTGAGAATGTTGGAATAGAAAACATGGTCCCATGTTTGGAGTCACTAGCATTCTATTATGCAGGAAGGTACAGTCTGTTATTTGATAAACTCCCTGTCCTGTTTGCCTTTTATCATGATATATTTGGAAGCATAATTAAGTTGATCCCGTTCCTTTCTTTTCTAACCTGGGCATACATATTGTACAGTAACCTAGGAGGACATCAGGAGCTACAGTTTAGAAGATATCCCTTGGTTTGCTTGTTTGTTGTGGTGTTTTGTATAGATGTCGTGTGGGTTTTTTGGATGTTAAAGTTCTATTTGTCCCATTGCTATAGTGTGGATGAAGACAGTTGTATAGGATTACTTAATAATAGTAATGATGATGATGATGATAATGATGTTAATAATAACTGCTGTCACTTACTGAGAGAGCCCACTCTTTGGCAGATGTTTAATATTTGCTGTTACTAGTCTCACAAAATTTTTGCAAGGGACATTTTAAATATCCCTATAGTACAGATGACGAAATTGAGGCTAGGATAGGTTAAGGACTTTCTCATGACCATAGATAGTAAGGGGAGGAGCCTGTGTTATTGTTATTATCCCACACTGACATTCAAACCAATTAATTTCTTCATCCATTCATTCATGTATTCATTCAACATTGATTGCACCAAAATGAGAGTCTTTAAAGACAGAAACCAAGTGTTATTCATCTGTCACACAGTAGATGTTAAGTGAATGCTTTTGAATCGAACTGAATTCATGATGAGAATTTACATGTAAAGTGCCTGGCACTTGCTTAGTGCTCAATAAATGTCATCTATTATTGATAGTATTATGTAGAATACTATACAAATTCCAGGAATTGTTAATATTATTCTAGCTTTGATACCTGTTCAAATATTAATGACTAGTGAGAAGATCATTTCCAAGTACCTATATTTATAGAAAGCTAGCAATTCATAAATATTGAATTGTGCTTTTATGTAGAAAAGATACTTGACAATTTTCTATAAATGCTGGGCTGAGAAACTCAGGTTTGTAAAAGTGTAGGCATTTGATGATGATAATGAAAACTCTTTATTAAAAGATAAAAATATCTTCCTGGGCCTGTTTTTTACTTTACTAAATCAAGTTAACTATACTGCTGTTCCTCAGTTTCCTTTTGACATTGGGATCTGAACAAGGGGTAGGCCTTTGCTTTGAGTCTCTGAATTCGGCCTGAGTGGATAATAACAGAGTACTTCTTTCTGTTAATAGGCATATGTGTAGATAGGTGCTTCAGACCTTGTCAACGAAGGATATCACTGTTGATCTGCTCACAAGGGCCTTAAAATAACATTGTACTTCTTTCACGAGGCTCTGTGTTGGGATCTTACATAACAGCAATAATCACCATTTGGTTTCCTCAAGTGTTCAGTTCTGGAGTCTTCTCTTTTTGTGTGCTTTTGAAAACCCTTTTGCCTTAATTAGTTCATTTTGTTTTGTTTTGTTTCTCATGGACTACCATTTGGGTCCCCTCTGTCAGGGCTCTTGACAAGCTTTTGAAATATTAATGAGTCCCTGTATTTATATTATAATGTCTTAGAAATAAGTTAGCGTTCTTATCCAATGTTGGCAGGCTCTCAGCAGCCTCTGTTATCCAGTCACTGGACTTCTCTAATCGTCTAAAAAGAGTTTAAAGTTTCAGAACCAAGTCTGGTGTAGTTGAAGCCAATAAGGCACAAGGTACCAGAGTAAATCAAGTTGTTGATATGTCTAATCTCCCCTGTCTTTTGCTTTACCATCCCCTGACTTTGGATGGAAAGCTTTTTACCTTCCTTCACACTCCCTTTTCCTCAAGCAAGACATTTGGATATTTATTTACTTGATAGGACTTTACTGAGCACCTTAATGTGCTATGCACTATAGATATTGGGCATATACAGGATTAATGTGACAGAAATGATCTGTTCCCAAAGAGAACTTTCATTTTAGAATTTTATTAACTGATCTCTGCAGGCCATAATTGTTACCCTTCTTTCTACAGTTTTTTTCTGAAGATCCTTTCTGTACCTTTGGTGCTTTCTGCCTAGGACTTTCTTCCATTCCTTTGTTGATTCCCAGTATGAGAACCTATCTTCCAGTAATCATCATCCTAAATGTACCCAGGGTAACATAAGAAGTGATGTGACTGTTTAGCTCTCAGATTATTAGATTTTACTGGTCCTATGGAGTTCCACAATTTAGGATTCTAAACAGTGTCCCGACTCGAGGCTGACAATTGCCATACAGCTCTCTTGTCTTCTCTAGTGTCTTCCTAATTCTAGTTTCCCCAATACCAGGGCAACCACCATAATAAAAGGAGAAGTAGTGGGTACTTTTCTTGTCTAGGGGCTTTACCTATTTTAATATTACAAATAGGCATTGGAAATATTCTTACCTCATGACAAACATTAAAAGCCCTAAATTTCCTGGATGAAATATATACCAAATTGGGAAAATAAACTTTCTTCACATTTTCAAGGTGAAATAAATATTTGTCTTCACCTGTCATAGAGGGCTGTAACTGATTCCAAGCAAAGATGCCTTCAGAACTTAGCATGGGTCTGGTAATCAATTAGTTGTAGAAAGCAAATAAGCAACTAAAAAGCCATTATGCAAATAAATATATGTCCACTCAAGTCTGTTCTGCCTTGAGGAGATAAAATCAGCATACCTAGCAGGAAAGTGGAGAAACTGAAAGATTCAGAAGTTTTCTGCCTATTTTAGTTCATTCTAATTCTGTTTACATATTAGACTTATAGGGATTGTTGGTTGTTGGGACTCTGTAGCATGAAGTTTTTTCAACCATAACTGATTAATATTTTTTAATATTGTCAAAGGCTGAAATTTCTATGTGCTTCACTGTTTCTATGTGTTTCACTGTTGGAAACCAGCATTACAAAACAGCCAATATTTGTATCCTCACCTATGCAGAAATTAAACCTAGGATATTTACACAGCTAGTAAGTGGTGGCATTAGCTAGAGACCTCAGGACTCCACCTTTACTGTTCCTCCCATATTCCATGCATGGAAAGGGTAGAGAAGGGGGCACAAAGAAGCAGCGTGTAGCATGCAGCTGTGTGGCCTTTGGTAGATCTGAAATAACTTCTCTGATTGATTTGTCCATTGTAGTAGATTGAGGAGATTGAACTAAATCTAATATGTAGCTTTTATGTAACACATTGTTATGGAGCATCTAACTTTGTGCTAGGTACTGGGGTGATAAATATGAATATGACCTGGATTATATCTTTAAACTTTTTTTTTTAGGGGTTTAAATGAAACAGAAACATAAATAGGCACAATGTAAGGAGCATTGTACTAAAGACCACTAGGGAGGTATATAAAATGTGCTGTGGATTAGAGATGAAGAAAATAATACTATTAGGACTTGGGGAGAAAGGGAGAAGCTTCTGAGGCAGGTGGTATTTCAGCTAGATCTTGAGGAAATTGGATAAGAACAAAATTAAGGAAATGGGATTCCAAATGCAAGATATAACTTGATGAGCCATGATACCTCTTTTACGAGCCTCAGTTTCCTCAGTGTAAAAAGTGGATAATAATACTTTCTTACAGAGTTGTTATGATAAATAAATGTGAAATGGATGTGTAAATACTTTTTAAAGTCTCAAGGATCTTATTAATTCAATAAATTTATTTTCCTCTGTCTCACCCAAGACTGACTGAATGAGTGTTATTCCTTCTTTCCTTCCCTTTCTCCTTCCTTTCCTCCCTTCCTTCCTTTATTCTTTTCTTCCTTCCTTAAGCTTGTCAATAAATGCTAAGCAGTTACAATGGACCAGGAATTATGTAAGGTATTGGAGTAAAACAAGAGAAATATGATTACTGTTCTCATAGAGCTCATAGTCTACAGGGCTAGACATTAAATATGTAACTTTTGATAAATGTGATAACTGTTAAAATGGGATAATTCAGCATGCATGGAAACTATTCAGCATGCTATATAGCATTTAAGACTTAGACTGCTTCAAGGATAAGAGACCTTCCTTAGGAATGTTATTTATGCTGAGAGCTACAAGATCAATAAAAGTTACATCATAGTGGGTAGAGGTATGTGTGAAGTAATAGAATGTGTTTGACAGCCAAGAGTTGAAACAGATCATTACACCTTTGATGAACAAAGAAAGGACAATGTGATTGGAGCATGAAATTCTAAGGAGAAAGTCTGGAGAGGTAGGTGTGAGTGAAACTGATGTGAGCCTTGTAAACCGAGATAAAGAGTTGGACTTGATTCTGAGGGCAATGTAAATAAATTGAAGGGATTAACCAAGAGCAGGACATGATTGGCATTTTATAAAGATTAGTCTTGTTTCTGAATAGAGAATATCTTGGAGAGGAAGACAGTTGTTTAGAGATTTTTTGCAATAACTTAAGCCAATGATGGATTAGAAGGGTAACAGTAGTGATGAAAACAAGTGGATGGATTTGAGGGTTAACAGAGGTTGAATAAACTTGTCTGTGATTGACAGGCTGTGGTGGGTAAAATAAAGTGGGGGTGGGGGGTGTCCTGCATGACTCCCAAGTTTTCTGGAATAGGCAACGGAAGGGATGGTGGTGCCATTTACTGAAGATAGGGGCCATGGGACAAGAGACAATTTTGGCAGATTTGGTTGGATAGGGGATATGATGAGCTTAGCCTTGGAATCATTTAGCTAGAAGTGCCTGGGAGATATCTAAGCAGAGATGTCAAGTAGGCAATAGGGTATATTGATAAGCAACTCAAGACATGAATATGGAGGTACAGATTTAGAAGTCATAAACCTGTAGATGATAACCAGAATACTGGGAACAGATGTGATCCCCCAGGGAGGTCATATGTAGTGAAAAGAGACGATTAGGACAGGGCTCTGAGAAATCCTCATTTAAAGGTCAGGAAGAGGATGAGAAGCAGAAAAGAAGATGAGAGGGACCGGCCAGAGAGTAGGAAAAAAACCAAGAAACTGTGGTGTCATGAAACCGAGGAGACAACAAGGAGTGGCTAACACTGCCAACTGCTACTGAGGGGTCAAAGATAATTAAGGTTTTAAATGCTCAATGTCTGTAGTGACATGGAGGTTGTTAGAGGCTTTGGTGAGTGTACTTTTAGTGATGTGGTGAGAGTTCAAGCCAGACTGTGTGAGTTGGGGGATAGAGAAAGTGTGAAGAAATGGAGACCATAATTATGGACAGTTCTTTCAAAAGTCTGGCTACAAAAATGGAGGAAAGGGATACAAGCCCATGAGATAGACAGCAAGTAAACAAACAGTTAAAATATTCTTTTTAATTAAATGCAGTGATAGAGTTATGTACAAATAAGCAATAGATCTATATTCTCTATTCTTAACATAATGATAATCTTTAGCCTTATTCTTGTCAAAAAATGTCTAAAATTTTGAAATTAATTTTTTTTCCTGACATAATGGTGCTTTACTCTATTGTTACAAAATAATATTTTTGAAAAATTATAAATTCATGAATTAATAATTTGTAAAACAAATAAGTCATATACTTAAAATTAAATTACATCCCCTTGCCCACCCCCCATATACCTATCCTCTTTCCCTGCTTTATTTTTCTATGTAGCACTTATTTCCACCTAACAAATTATAATGCATTATTTATTTTATTAGTGACCTCTCCCTCTATTAGAAAGTAAACACCATGAGAATAGCAATTTTTGTCATTTAAAAAATTCATTTCTGGGCCTTCCCTCGTGGTCCAGTGGTTAAGATTCCATGCTCCCAATGCAGGGGGCCTGGATTCGATCCCTAGTCAGGGAACTAGATCCCATATACTGCATCTAAGAGCCTGTATGCCGCAACTAAAGATCCCACACTCGGCAACAAAAGATCTGACATGCCACAACTAAGACCCTGCACAGCCAAATAAATAAATAAATATAAAAAAAAAACTTTAAAAAATTCACTTCTGTATCCCTAGCATCTAGAACTGTGCCTGACATATAGTAGGTACTCAATAAATGTTTGTTAAATAACTGAATTAATCCATTATCCCTGCACTAAACCTAACATTTACTTTTAATATTACATTTTCCTTTTTAGTTTATTTCCATGGAAACAATCAAATATATATACCCATTTGTATTCTGTCCTTTTCATTTAACATTATATCGAAGCAGTTTCTCATGTTTGATCCTAATGTTCATTATACCATAGTTGGAGAATGTTTTACCATTTTCAATATCACAAATTACTGTGTCATATTCCTATTGCTGGTCATTTAGACTGCCTATATATTGTTTTTCTAAAGTAGATACTATTATATAGATTTACATTTATTAAATTATTTTTTAGAATCAGTTCCTAAGAGAGAGATTGCAGAGTTAATGATTATAAGCTCCTGATATGCGTGCTCTCAGAATATGTTATACTCATATTGGTCTTTCACATATTCAATATTCATATTCATATTCAATATGAATATGTTATTATCATATTGGTCTTTCACTCTATCAGTTTTACTGCAATCTGGACAGCATTAAGAATTGACATTGAAAAAAATGATTAATTTAGGAGATGTAATATGGTCCTTGTAGTTGTTTTGTTCTCATTTAAGTTTTATATTTTAAGTCTATTAGCATTAATGCAATGCCATAAAATCAAGTTTCCAAAAATAAATACATATCCATTAAAAAGAAAAGGCAAGACATTACAGACATCTGGTTCTGGGACAAGATGGAATAGATGCATATCTCCCTATTTCTTTCACTAAGTATAGCTAAAAACCATACACATTACTTATGGGAAAAACAGAGATGACTCTGAAAGGTGAAGAGATGAGGGAAGAATGGCAAGGTTTCTCAGGACCTGACAAATGATATAGTGGTGAGAACCTTGGGTTTTATTGTTGCCTCATAAATGCCAGAATGGTTGCTCAAGAAAGCAGCAACCTGGAAATGCCCACAGGCACAGAGAAAAGCCAAGCCTTCCCAAAAGCCTGTTCTGGCTAAGCAAAGGACAGGAAAGGGCAGCCTAGTAAGACAGAAAACTTTGAGACAATAATTGCCTACTCTAGCCAAACACTGTGGAAAAAACCTGTAGACCCATCTTCTTCCTTAACAACAAAGGTTGAGTGGGGAGCCTAGGCTTCCATTTTTGTTCCAAACCCCCAACCAGTTCATATCAGAGAAAAGTACAGAACTTGGACTGTTATTCCAGCTGGTCAGTAATGAATCCCTTTCACCTATGATGTCAGACCACATGAGGAATATGGATTTCCACCACCCACTTGTGGATGAGATCAATAGCAGAGTGCAGGGGAACAGAGACAGAATAAATGAATGTGAGGATGGAACAATAGAAGTTACCCATTCTGAACAATACAGAAAAAAATAGACCAAGAAAAATGAACAGAGCCTCAGAGACCTAATATTCATGTCATTAGAATCAAAAGAAGAGAAGAGAGTGGGACTGAAAAAGTGTTTTAAGTGGAGGAAATCTTCTCAGATTTGAAAAGAATACTTAAACCTACAGATTCAAGAGACTGAGTGAACCCTAAACCGGAAAAACTGAGGGAAATCTATGCCAAGAAACATCATAATCAAACTTCTGAAAACTAAGCACAAAAAAAGAATCTTGAAAGTGTTGAATAATAAGAGGAAATATGCCAGAGGGAAGTGACATAATGTTTGTCAAATGCTGAGAGAAAAGAATTGTCAACCCTGAATTCTATATCTAGCAAAAATGTCTTTCAAGCATGAAGGGGAAATCAAGACATTCTAGATGAAAGAAAAACTAAGAATATTTGTCACCAGTAAACCTACTCTAAAAGAATGGGTAAAAGAAGTTCTTGAAACAGAAAAGAAATAATAAAGAAGGATTCTTGGACTATCCAAAAGGAAGAAACAGAAAGAGTGAAAATATGGGTAGATACAACAAAATTTCCTTTTTCTCTGTGTTCTCTAAATTATGTTTGATGTCAAAGCAAAAATTATAACATTGTCCAATGTTTTCAATGTATGTGGAGGAAATACTGAACACAATTATATTATATGTGGAGAGGTAAAAGGACTTAAAAGGAGGAAGTGTTTCTACACTTTTCACTCAAATTGGTAAGTGTCAACACCAGTAGATTATGATGTTATGTGTTCATATTATAATAGGATGATGAAGGAGGTGGGGTGGATGTAACATAAAGGGGTAGCATCTGGGAGATCTTTGTTGTGGTAACATAATTCTGTATCTTGATTGTATTGATGATTACATGTGATAAAATGGTATAGAACTATACACACACATTGTAGCAATGTAAATTTCCTGATTTGATGCTGTACTATAATTATGAAAGATGCAGCATTTGAGGGAAATGAAGTGAAGGGTATACAAGATCTCTCTGCACTAGTTTCACAAATCCATTAGAATCTATAATTACCACAAAACAAAAAGGTAAATCCATATTACTTAACTCTATCCCCCCACACAAAAAAAGCTCCCAAAGCATAAGAATAGTTCGAAGAATGTAAAAAAGTACAGAAGGATCTAAGGTTTCCAAGGGATTGAAAGAGGGGTGGGAGAAAACATGGGGAGGGGCCTTTTGAAGCCAGAGATGTAACAAAAGGAAAAACTCTAAAAAATTTAGTCTAGAATAGATCATGTAACCCAAGGAACTGTGGAAGTAGAAGTAGGGTAGTGGGGTGAGAGTAACATGGACTTGAGTCTATATTCCACCTCTGGGGAGGGGGTGAGGACAAGATGGCAGAATAGAAGGACCTGAGTTCACCTCCTCTCACAAATATACCAAAATCACAACTAACTGCTGAACATCCATTGACAGAAAAGGACTGGAACCTACCATAAAAGATATTCTACTTCCAGAGACAAAGAAGAAGCCACAGCAAGATGGTAGGAGGGGCACATTTACAATACAATCAAATCCCACACCCACCAGTTGGGTGACCCACGAACTGGAAAATAATTATGTCACAAATGTTCTCCTACAGGAGTGAGAGTTGTTTTTTTTTGTTTTTTATTTTATTTTTTTATTTAAAATATTTTTTTTGGCCACGCTGCATGGCATGCGGGATCTTAATTCCCCAACCAGGGATTGAACCTGCGTCCCCTGCATTGGAAGCATGTAGTTTTAACCACTTGACCACCACTGGAAATCCCAGGGTGAGAGTTTTGAGTCACATGCCTGTCCCCAGTCTTGAGTCTGGCATCAGGAGGAGGAGCCCCCAAAGCATTTGGCTTTGAAGGCCAGCACGGCTTGATTGCAGGAACACCATAGGACTGGGGGAAGCAGAAATACCACTCTTGGAGGATGCACACAAGGTCTCATGCACACCTGGACCCAGGGGAGATAACAATGACTTCATAGGAGCCTGGGCCAGACCTGCTTGCTGGTCTTGGAGAGTCTCCTGGGGAGGCAGGGGGTGGCTGTGGCTCACTGTGGGGATGACACTGGTGCCAAAGGTACTGGGGAGTATTCACTGGTGTGAGCTGTCCTGGAGGCCGCCATTTTGATGCCAAGACTTGGCTCCACCCAACAGACCTTAGGCTCCAGTGCTGGGATGCCACAGGCCAAATAACCAACAAGGCAGGAACACAGCCACACCCATCAGCAGACAGGCTGCTTAAAGTCTTCCTGAGACCATAGCCACCTCTAAACACACCCCTTGACACTGCCCTGTCAACCAGAGGGACAACACCAACTCCACCCACCAGTGAGCAGTCATCAGTCCCTCCCACCAGGAAGGCTGCACAAGTCTCTTGGACCAGCCTCACCCACCAGGGGGCAGACACCAGAAGTAAGAAGGACTACAGTCTTGTAGCCTGTGGTACTGCAAACACAGAAAGTTAGACAAAATGAGACAGCAGAGGAATATGTTCCAGATGAAGGGACAAGATAAAACCCCAGAAGAACAAAGTAAAATGGAGGTAGGCAATCTACCTGAAAAAGAATTCAGAGTAACGATAGTAAAGATGATTCAAGATCTCAGAAAAAGAATGGAGGCACAGACCAAGAAGAACAAGAAATATTTAACAAAGAGCTAGAGGATTTAAAGAACAAACAAACAGAGTTGGACAATATAATAACTGAAATGAAAAATACAGTAGAAGGAATCAATAACAGAATAAATGAGGCAGAAGAATAGATAAATGAGCTGGAAAACAAAACGGTGGAAATCACTACCACAGAACAGAATAAAGAAAAAAGTATGAAAAGAAATGAGGACAATTTAAGAGACCTCTGGGACAATATTAAATGCACCAACATTCACATTAGAGGGGTCCCAGAAGGAGAAGAGAGAGAGAAATGGCCTGAGAAAATATTTGAAGAGATAATAGCTGAAAACTTCCCTAACATGGGAAAGGAAACAGTCATCCAAGTTCAGGAAGTGCAAAGAGTCCCATACAGGATAAACCCAAGGAGGAACATGCTGAGACACATATTAATCAAATTGACCAAAGTTAAAGACAAAGAGAAATAGTAAAAGTAACAAGTGAAAAGCAACAAATAACATACAAGGAAATCCCCCATAAGGTTATCAGCTGACTTTTCAGCAGAAACTCTGCAGGCCAGAAGGGAGTGACACAAAATATTTAAAGTGATGAAAAGGGAAAACCTACAACCAAGAATATTCTACCCAGCAAGGCTCTCATTGAGGTCTGACAGAGAAATCAAAAGCTTTACAGACAAGCAAAAGCTAAGAAAATTCAGCACTACCAAACCAGCTTTACAACGTTGCTAAAGGAACTTCTCTAGGTGGAAAAGAAAAGGCCATGACTAGAAATACGAAAATTTGAATGGGAAAGCTCAGCAGTAAAGGCAAACATACAGTAAAGGTAGGAAATCATCCACACACAAACATGATATCAAAATCAGCAATCATGAGAAGAGGAGAGTACAAATGGCGGATATTGGAAATGCATTTGAAATTAAGAGACCAGCAACTTAAAACAATCTTGTATATATAGACACTGCTATATCAAAGCCTTGTATAACCACAAACCAAAAATCTACAAGAGATATACACACAAAGTCAAAGGAATCCAAACACAATGTAAAGATAGTCATCAAGGGACTTCCCTGGTGGTCCAGTGGCTAAGACTCCATGCTCCCAATGCAGGGGGCCTGGGTTCAATCGCTGGTCAGGGAACTAGATCCCACATGCCACAACTAAGAGTATGCATGCCACAACTAAAGATCCCTTGTGCCACAAGGAAGATCCTTCATGCCACAACTAAGACCCAGCACAGCGAAATAAATAAATATTTTTAAAAAAAGAGGTAGTCATCAAATCACAAGAGAAGAGAACGAAAGAGGAAGGGAAGAAAAAAGACCTACAAAAACAAACCCAAAATAATTAACAAAATGGCAATAAGAATATACGTATTGGTAATTACGTTAAATGTAGGTGGATTAAATGCTCCAACCAAAAGACATAGACTGGCTAAATGCATATAAAAACAACAGCCATGTATGTGATGTCTACAAGATGCCCACTTCATATCTAGGGACACATACAGACTGAAAGTAAGGGGATGGAAATAGGTATTCCATGCAAATGGAAATCAAAAGAAAGCTGGAGTAGTAATACTCATATCAGACAAAATAGACTTTAAAATATATTCCATCTCTGGGTCTACCACAAGCTCATGGAATGAATCATGAGTAAGTCATACAACCTCTCTGTGCCACCATTTCCTCACACAGGACCCAGCAAGGTTGTCCACTCTGGATGATCTTCACATTGTGTTTACTGGAGAGTTCTTAACCAGGCAAGGGTAGAACCCAGCCAGGATGCAGGACATTCTTTCTTATTTCCACCAGAGAAGATGTGCTTTTGTCCTCTTCCCTTATCAGTGATTGAGTTGAATTTTGTTTTAAAAACGATATACGCTGATATCCCTCTCCCCTCTTTATAAAAGAGAGATTATTATCTACAGTCTTTCAGATGGGAAATAGAAACCAAAAGAAGACAGATGACTTGCTCCAAATCATACAGCAAGTAAATGCCAACAGAGCCTGGAGCCCACATGGGACTGAATTATAGGCCTATCACTTTCCTCACTGCTGCCACATTACCTTCAAATGAAGCTTGAAAACTTGGAGCCTGGTGACAACTTCTACCATCGTCTAACCATTTAGTTTTATATAGTGCATCCTACCAACTGGAACTATCCAACAATGGAGGGCTGTCAGCATGTGGTGAGTTCTAGAGCTGCTTCAGCTGAAGGAGGATGGCTCCCTGTCAGGGAGAAGTGGAGGGGATTCGTGCTCCGGGAGGGAGAGTGGACCTATCAGTATCAGTGTTCCCAATTAAATTATAGGGCATGCTGGCAAAGTATTATAATTAGTGGTATTGTTTTGACCTCAAAACTCAAATGGAAAGAAGCACAGAAGGGAAGAGGGAAGGAAAGAATCCATGCTACAATCCCAGTCATGGGACCATGAGACAAATGAGGAAATGAGTGAGAGGTGAAGAGAATTTGCTGATTAATGAACCAGAAGGCGGTGACTTCCAAGATCCCCTTAAACTCAAACTATGGCCTAAATTACTAGGATTTTAGGCTCTTTGTATGGAATTCAAGATTAATGCACATCATTCTGTCATAAACAGCTTTCAGACATTGTGCTTGGTTCTATGATCCTCTCAGAACTTTGGAAAGGGTATCTATCACTTTCCCAATCTTACCAATGAGGATACTGAGGCTCAGAGTGATTAAGTAACTTGCTCTAATAGTTTAGGAAAGCTAGTAAGTGGCAGAGCTGGGACGTGAATACCAAGGCAATAATTTAAATCTTAGTCATTTTCCCTATTCTAATATAGTAGTGGTTAAGAGCTTAGTTATGGTTTGAAGTGGAGAGATCTGAAGTTGAACCTGGCTCTGTTGTGTCTGTCATGAGGACTTGCTCAAGATCATACAGCAAGTAAGTGCAGTACAGAGCCTGGCATCCACGTGGGACTGACTAGCAGACCCATAATTTTCCTCAGCCTGCCCCACTGCCTCCCTTAGCTTTTTCTCCAAGAAAAGAGGCTGACATGTAATAGCTTGGTGTACGAAAAAAAACACTGGCTCTGCCGTCAAACAGTTGAAACTGAACTCAAATCTCAGATCTTGCCTTTGGGCAAAACCAATAATATTTACCATTTATTTACTTCAAATAATACAGATGGTATGCTTAATATCCTGCCCAACATCCCAGAAGGAAGGAGTCTTAGTGATTACCTAGCCAAAAGCCCACATTTTGCACACGAAGAAACTAAGGGCCAGAGAAGTATTTGTCTAAAGACTCCAACTACTCTGTAAGAATTAGATTTAAACCCAGTACCTCTAACTCTTTGGGCACAATATGAAACAGTCTGCCCAACAATTTATTGTTACAAAATGATTTTGCATCATGGTATTTTCATGATAGCTCCAGGAGGCAGGAAAGTCAGAGGTTATCACCTCCGGGTTGAGGAAACCCAGGCTCAGAAAAGGGTGTCATAACTACTCAGGGGCAGAGAGCAAAGCCTCAGCTCCAGATCTGTGTGACCCTTAGCCATGCTGTTTCCATTACCTACTCCTGACTGGTAGGGTGACCAACCAAACTGGTTTGCCTAAAAGTATGGGGTTTCCTGGGATGTAGGAATTTAAACTTTAATTTTAAATTGAGAATTTCCTGGGAAAACCAAGACAAACTGGTCATCCAACTCCTGAGGGAGAGGCAGAAATGAAGACTCAGGGAGGTAACTCTAAAGACAGAAGAAAGACCCTGTGTTAATATTAGGAAGATAAAACCAAAGACCACAAAATAATATTGGCATAGTCCACTAATACTCTAATCAGTTTCATCACTAATATTAATGTTATTACCAGTTACCCTTGAACATTTTCCTATTAAATAATAGTACCAAGAGCTATGTTTGCATTTAGGTTAGGTTTCAAAGTGCTCCCTTCCACCGTAGGTTAGGGATCACTAAGAAAACCTGAACATTTCCATGAAAACTTACAATGGCATTATGTTAAAATGTCCATGTAGTTTAATGTTTTAAGAATTGAAATATGTAGTAGAAAGAAATCAAGAATAGGAATCTAAAAATCTGAGTCCTAGTCCTGGCAATACTGTTCTGAGATTTAAACAATCAAAAAAGATCCATATTATGGAAAGATCTTTGTATAAAACGGTATTCATTATATGGTAGGTGATAATGACAGAAACTCAAACTAACCTAAATGTCCAAAACCAGGAACATTATTAAGTAAATTATAATGTGTCAACTTGATGCAGTATTATGTAGGCATTAAAAAATAGTTTCCAAGCATTAGTAATAACATGGGAAAATGCTGATCTTATATAAAGTAAAAAAGTAGGGTATAATACTGTATGTAATTGTTATAATAATATGAAACCTATGTATGTATATATACAGTACATTAAATACACACATACATAATACTGTTAACTGGTATCTATAGATGTAGGATTATGGTATAATTTTATTTCTTTAGAGTTTTATATTTTTAGATATTCTACAATTTTGTATTCTTGAAAAATCAAAGTAATATTTATTAAAAATAAAATAATAGTTTGTTAAATGATGTTAAAAATTGACTTACACTTGGGTTGAGTCATATCACTTTCCCGGGACTAAGTTTCCTCATCTTAGTAAAATGGATATAATGTACCCTATCCTTCTGACCTCCCAGGGTATTAATTATATCAGTAAAGACAATGGGAGTGAGAGAGTAAGTGGCGTTTGGAAATACAGGCCATGACCAAGAGTCAGATTCTTATTAAGAGATGAGACAGGTGGACATGTAACCCTACCAAGTCACCTGTGGCAGTGGTGTGCTAGAGCTGCTCCTATCAGCTTGCAGAAGCTGATTATTAAGTTTTCAGCAATTTTGTGAGCTGCTTTTAAAACCATTGGTAGTTTTAGTTTGAAATTATCACATATTTATATCATCAAAATTGAATCAGGCCATTAAGGTGACACCAGCACCTCTTGAGTGTTGTGAGAGGCTGAAGAAATGAATGGAAATGTAGATTCTTGTATATTCACAGGACCGTGTCTCATTTAGGTCTCCAAAAGGAAACAGACGGCACACCCAAGTTATGATAATTTGAGGGAGGTTTATTTATAAAGGCCTGTTGTATGAAGGATAGGTGGTGTAGAACCACAAAGGATAGTGCAAGAACCTGGGGCTAGAAACATCAGAATTGTTACAGGAGGGAGAGGTTATTGTAACCTAGAAAGAAAGAGTTGTATAGAGTGGGCTGCTTTGAAGGCAGTAGTGACCTTCTATCAGGAAAAATAGCCAACCTTAGATGACATTATGGGAAGGGATCCAGAGAAATAAATACCTGTGCCTCCTTCCTGACTCTGATTTCTTGCTAGATGTCCCCATTGGAGGACCTACAGAAGCCAGAATCACAGAATGCAGTTGATGTAATCCATAGAGGTCAGCCATCTCAGGCAGAGAAAAGGGTAAATAAAGATGAAGAGTGTTACAGAGGGGCAAATGGAATGTAGGCAGCACAGTTTAGTTTCAGTTTCAGTTTCCAACTGACACTGACTTGAGTCCTTGTTTTCTTATGAAAAGATATATAATAATACCCTACTTTTCAGGATGGTTTTGAAGATTTAATAGAACATGTGAATCACCTTACTGGAAGCACCTGATGTACAGTAACGTGTCCAGAAACAGTGGCAATTATTATTGTACTATATTACTTCATATCATTGAGCTTTATTTCTCTTATCAACGAAATAGATAAAATACTACTTGCTGCCCAATGGTTGTTATAATTATAAACATTAACCTTAGGATGTAAAAACACTCTGTAAGATATGATGCTTCAAATAATATTAAATATAAGATGGACCCTATACTCTTTATCAGAACTGAAAACTCAGCTTTCTGTTTCTAGATCCATCACCCCTTTCTCTACCTATAGAAATCCTACCCAAGTGTTCTTTTATTTTTTTAACATCTTTATTGGGGTATGATTGCTTTACAATGGTGTGTTAGTTTCTGCTTTATAACAAAGTGAATCAGTTATACATATACATATGTTCCCATATCTCTTCCCTCTTGCGTCTCCCTCCCTCCCACCCTCCCTATCCCACCCCTCCAGGCGGTCACAAAGCACCGAGCTGATATCCCTGTGCTATGGGGCTGCTTCCCACTAGCTATCTACCTTACGTTTGGTAGTGTATATATGTCCATGCCTCTCGCTTTGTCATAGCTCACCCTTCCCCCTCCCCATATCCTCAAGTTTGTTCTCCAGTAGGTCTGTGTCTTTATTCCTGTCTTACTCCTAGGTTCTTCATGACACTTTTTTTTCTTAAATTCCATATATATGTGTTAGCATACGGTATTTGTCTTTCTCTTTCTGACTTACTTCACTCTGTATGACAGACTCTAGGTCTATCCACCTCATTACAAATAGCTCAATTTTGTTTCTTTTTATGGCTGAGTAATATTCCATTGTATATATGTGCCACATCTTCTCTTTTATACCTCAGACTTGCAAATCCTCTTCCTATGCCTGGAATCCTCTTCCTCCTCCTCCTCTTCCTGGTTAACTTCTGTATATGCATCAGGCTGCAACTTAGATGCCGTTTCTTTGGGGAAAGCATCATCACTGGAATCACTAAGATGAGATCAAGCACTCATGTATTCACACAGCTTCCTTCTATCATATACTGTATCCTATATTCCTATGGATTTAACTTCCTTCCCCTATAAACTTCTTAAGGGCATAACAAATGTATTTGTCATGTCACAGGGTCTATATATATTAGGGTATGCTAGCTATTGTATTAGACTGAAATGTCTAATAGATCAAGCAAATATAATTTTTTATAATTAAAATTTTTTTCATCATGAATAAATGGACAGGGTATCTCTTGACTATATAGCCATTCAGGGACCCAGGGTGACTGTTATCTTCAATGCATTAGCTTCCAGGGTTACCTGAGCATCATCTCCATTCCAGCCAGCTAGATAGGAAAAGAGGTAGGAAGATCCCACGTGGGAGCTTTTCATTAGCAGTCCCAAAAGTGACTCATAGTACTTTCAGTCAAATTCCATAGGCTAAAATGTAGTTTAACGGCCATAACTAACTATAAAGAAAGTTGTGAGTTGATGTCTAGCTGTGTGTGCGGGAAGAAGTGGAAAGCAAGGATTGCCCTCAATAGCTGGTGGAGTTGGCTCCACTCCCACATATAGGTACTTAAATACTTATTAAATGATTACATGCGTTTCTTCTTAACAGCTCATATCACACAAGTAAAGACTTTCCTGATTCTACCAAGAAAATATTTGTGTTTGCATCACTTTTGTGGCACTTACCTTCCTCTACCTGAATTACAGTTATTTGTATACATATCTTACCTCTGAGCCTTAGTTGCTGTTGATGATATTCATGGCCTCGCTTATTTCTTTGGGCCTCTACTAATCTTTTTGGTTGTGAATCAACACCTTGAGTTTCCTTTCAGTTTACGTTAACTGATAAACATAACAATCAGATCAGATTGGGTTTATCTGGGGCATGTGTTTACCTTTTAGGGTAATTAAGTGATTGGACCAGGAACAGAGACCAGAGATTTATAAGGACCATTTGTTTTCCCTGTGATTAATGAAGTCAAAATATGAGCTGACACTTAACTGCTGCTCAACTGAATCTGAGGATTCAAATTCATGATAACAAAAGAAACAGCGATGTGCCCAAAGATTTGTTCTTAGGATGTTCATGGCAGTATTGTAATTGGGAAAAATTATAAATTATCTAAATACTCATTAGCAGAGATTGGTTAAACGTAGTTGATATATCATAGTATGAAGTCATTAAAAATCATGTTGTAAAAGAATGTTTAAAACAAAGCTAATATGTATACATATAAATGACATAAACAAAAATATTCCTAATGGTTTATCTGGGTATTTTGGGTATTTTCTTTCTTTTTTTGGAGTTGCTTTCCTGTTATATTTCAAATGTTTAAAAATGATTACCATTGACTTAAAATTTATTTGTAATTAACCAAACAGAAGTTATTATAATTGTGCCCTCTGACTTCCCGTAGTCATTTCATGCAGATCATATTCTCCATGAGTCCAGGATTGTTCCGGTTATCACTGTTGGGCGGGTCTTTAAATTCAGGATTTATATTCTTGTGCCAGCTAGGTCTGGGTTTGATCATATGTGTCTCTCTTATTTTAATAACAGCTTTATTAAGTTATAATTCACATATCATATGGTTCACTTATTTAAATTTCATTTATTTAAAAATTCAGTGGTTTTTAGTATATTTAGAGTTGTACAACCATTACTATGATCAATTTTAGAGCATTTTCATAATTGTTAAATAAAGTAAAAATAAAAACCCGTACCCATTAGTAGGCACTCTGCTTTCCCCAATCCCCAGCCTTAGGAAACCACTAATCTATTTACATTCCATTTCTACAGGATTACCTGTTCTGAACATTTCATATAAATGTAATCATATAATATGTGGTATTTGTGATTGGCTTCTTTCATTCATCATAATGTTTTCAAGATTCATCTATATTGTAGTACGTGTCAGTATTTAATTTTTTTATAGCCTAATAATATTCCATTATGTGGATATGCCATATTTAGTCACTAATTAGCTGATGAATGTTTGGGTTATTTCCACTTTTTGGCTGTTGGGTATATGACTAGCAGTGGAATTGCTTTATTGTATGGTAACTCTATGTAACCTTTCGAGCAACTACAGACTGTTTTCCAAAGTGGCTACACCATTTTACATTCCCACCAGCAGTGTATAAAGTCAAGTATCTTTTCTGATTTCTATATTTTGTTCTCCCGTGTTGCGTGTGTGTATGTTGTATGCGGTATGTGTGAGTTTATGTGTGTGTGGTGTATGCGGTATGTGTGGTTTTGTGGGGGCGGGTGTGGGTGAGTAATGTGTATGGGGTGTGCGTGTGTGTGTGTGTGTATCTGCACACATTTCCCTCTTTTGCATCACAGTCAGGGCTGGTGATACCATTTAGGTACTGCATTTTCCACCCCCTCCCAGAACAAAAATTCTTTGTGGCCTGTTTGAGGCAGATCTTGCTTGGCAGCAGGCTACAGCCAACTCCATAGCATGGGAGCCACTAACCAGGCAGATCTATAGTTGGTCTCAGGGTTTCCAAGCTTTGGAAGGGACAGTATCTTCTGTTCTTTCCAGTAACTATTAGGCAAAGTAGTAGTGCCCCTGGAATGGGGTGCGGTCAGAGCCCAGTTTGCCAGCAGTCTCTTAAAGTGGTTATTGAGCTTAATTATCAGGGAGGATTTCAAAGAAGACAAACTGCTTCCCCAGCAATGCCCCTTTTCTTCTTGATCCATCTCTCTGGAACCAACTTTTAAAACCCAGATTCCACCACTTACTTTGCTGGATTATTAAGCAATTTATGTAACCTCTCAAGCCTCTGTTTCCTCAGATATAAAATGGAGCTAATAATATCCATCTTACAATGTAGTTGGGAGAATTAAAGCTATGTGACTCCCCAAAATATTGTAGCTATAAGAATTATTGATTCAATTTCCTCTTTTTTCATAAAAACCCTACATTGTCTCTAGAACTTAATGCCTTTCCATGAAAGTTTGCTTTTGTTGTCAGGTCTGTACTTTCAACCAAATCCAGAAAGCTTTATTTGATATAAGAACTTAATAAGGATACTTGGATCATAAGCAGAATACTTATTATTCTTTGGCTTATGATCAAGTATATCAGAAACAATAAAATGATTTAACTTGAACCCAGATGTGGTTTAACATAAGCGAGTTTAAAAAAAAAAGGAAAAATCTCTGCTCACAAAACAGCACATTATAAAATCCCAGTCATTTAAAGAAGATGTAACTGAAATAGAAGGGATTACCTCCCACTCACTCTGGTGAGAAGAAAAGGAACAATTAAAATGAATATATTAGGGAGAATATTATTTTTATTTCATATTTCTATTATATTTTCTCCAATTACATGCTGAATAGGGTTATTTAGTGTAACTGAAACCCCAAGGTAGAGTTTAGAAAGAGTGAATTGTAGAAGATAAAGGCAGCTCTCTTTTGCGAAGTGGAGGGTAGTTTTTCCTGACAAAAACAAAGATCAGATAGTAAGTATTGGGGGAGGTATGTAGTTTTGAGTGAATCAACAATGATAAAGTCTCTCAAGTCTCTACCCTTGGTCAAACTTCTTTTTCCAAACTGGATAACATAAAAAGATTCTTTATACACCACTTTGAAAGGGCATGTGGGTGTGTGTAAAGAATGGTGGGAGAGAGTATAGGGAAAGGAGAGAAGAAAGTAGCACCTTTAAAATTCTTACAGTTATCATAGAATTTTAGAGTCTGAAGAGACTGTAAAGATCACCTGGTCCTAACTCTTAATGAACAAAAGATTAAAATGAGGCTCAGAGAGGGGGCATTCTTTTCCCACAGACACATAGCAAGGTGGACAAAAGCACATCTGAAACGTGGATCTCCCATCAGGCCCGAGCCAGACTCCTAAGCTGAGCAGCCACGTGGGTAGCTTCATGCTGTGACTGAAAGAGATCCAGATGTGAACACAGGCTCTACCTGGTATCTATCTGGCTCCAGACAAGTTGCTTAATGTCCCTATACCTCGATTTCAGTGTTTCTGAAAGACAGCCATGACTAGTTTGGGGGTAGTTATGAGAATTAAGTGAGAGAAGGTGGAATGAGTCACCCAGTGCAACAACTGGCATCCCCTCTCTCTACCCATTCCTCTTAAGCTTAGACTTTACCCTTTACCATGACCAGGCCTGGCGAGTTTTCCAGAACCTCTCAGCCCCTCCCCAGCCCAGCCCTCACCTCATCTGCTCTGGCCTAGTGCTCTGAGTGCCAGCCCCAAGCAGTACCGAGTCACTCTCCACAGCAGAGTGGGTTGCTCACTCTGTCCTGCTCAGCACATTTGTATCCCCATTACAGCTCAAGCAGGCCCAAAGGTCAGGACCCAAGCCCTGACAAGTCCTTTTTAGAACTTGATCAAGGCATCCAGTTGTTTGTTCTGATTAGAGGAATTTTATAGATGACTGACTCCCACTGACCGCGTCATCCACCCCAGTTTCCAAGACTATTTCTGGAGCTGAGCGTTTGCTGAGAAATGTGCGTGGAACCTGAGTTGTTCTTACTCTGCTTGCTCCTAGTTTTCTCTTTAAAAAGGACCATATGAAGGGGTTTTTCTAGATCAGGTTGGCAAACTTTCAAAAGTGGTTTGTGTTAGTTCTTGCCTTCCTCTCTCCCTTTCTTTTCTGTTCTCCCTACCTAACTTCTTTCCTGTGTTTGGTAAAAAGATAATGAAGGCAAGGACTTTTACTAGATATTGTAGGCATTAAGTCATAGTACCGGTGATTTACAATCTAGCAGGAATCTATTTATAATACACCTGGATAAATGGTATGCAGAGGACGCTAGGGAAACAAAGAGGAGGGGGACTGATTCCACACAGGCTGTTAGGGGAAACTTCCCTGAAAAGGTGGCATTTGAATTGAGTCTGGAAGAAGTTGAAATGTGTGAGCTTAGCAAGCTGGGTAAATGGGTGTCTGGACAAAAGAAAGAGCACTGCAAAGGTATGAGAAAGCAAGGTGTATTTGGGAAATAACGAGCAATTTGGGCTGACTGGAATACTGCGTGCTGGGAATGGGAAAGATGAGCAGAACTTGGTCCTGTTGTAGGTAATAAGACCAGAAAAATAGGTTGGGAACAGACTGCTGACTGTGAGCTTCTTGAGGTGGAGAAAATACTGTATTCTTTATACCCTCCTAGAACCAGAAGCACAATAGATGCCATGTGACTGTTGTTGAACTGGTGTGAGGCACCACCATCTTTCTTCTGAATTACGGCAGTGACCTCCTGTTGGCCCCCTGCTTTTGCCCTTGCACCCCTGCAGTCTGTTCTCTACAGAGCCACTGCAGTGAGCTTTTCAAAACACAAATCAGATCATGTCGCACTTCTACTCACTTCATTTCTTACTGCTTTTTCCCTTGCTCCCAGTGACCCAGCTGCACTGGCTTCTCTGCTGTTCCTCAGCCACGCCAGACACACTACTGCCTTAGGGCTTTTGCACTAGCTGTTGCCTTTGCTTGGAAAGCTCCAACTTCAGATATCCGTATAGCCACTCGCTCACCTCCTTCAAGTCTTTGCTCAGATTTCTCCTCAATGGCATCTGTCCCATCATTTCAAAGTGCCCCTATCCCCGTGCCCTTGATCCCTTTTATCCTGTCCTACTTTGTGCCATTGTTGTTGTTCATAGTCCTTATGTTCTAATAGATTTATGTAGTTCGTTTTTTAAAAATTATGTTTGTCGTTTATGCCTGTCTTCTGCTAGAACATTAGTGTCACAAAGGTTGGGATCTTTGCTTTGTTTATTGATGTATCCCAAGTACCCAGAACAGTGCCTGGCACATACTAGGTATTCACAAGATATATATTGTATGACTTCAATAAATATTATCTGAATTCTGCCTCTGTGCTGGACATTTTACACATATAAAGATGAATAAGATATTTTCCTCATGCTTATGAAATTTGCAGGCTGTTAAGGGAATCGGGACTGGTACATGTCACTCTGTTCTAATACAAGGCAATAAGTAGGAAAAGTCACATAGAAGATGCTAATGGACGTCACAGGAGCGAGAGGTCACTTTGAATTTGGGGCCTCTCATGTTCTCCTTGAGCGTTAGAGTAGTAAGATGTGAGGAAGAAGCCAGGAGCAGTTAATCTACAACAACATAAAATGCAGGAGCCAGGGAGGCTTTCAAGAGATCATGAGCTCCAGACTCCTGCCACCAGCATAGTAAATGCATTCTCTTCTGAAGGAGAAGAGGTCACTGCAGCCGCAAATATTAGGTGGCTGTTCAAGGTCAAAGAACTAAGTCAGGGATCTTATCATGGGATCAGAATTCAGTTTTGTATCCAGGAACATACTGGATATTGTATTCAAATTTGTGTGCATATGTTTACATGAACCATATCTTTCAACTGATTCTTAAGAGGGTCTATGACTTCAAAAATTTCAGAATATACTAAATACGCTTAGCAGGTCAACTGGACATCAGGATTTTTACTTCACGGTACAGGGTGCTTTCCATCTTAAGGCAAGGCTACACCAACCCTTAGGCTGTTTGATTCAATCAGATCTCACCTGGGGGAAAAAGAAGGGACATTATCAGTGATCAGATATGTGCCTGAGAAAGTCCACTTTGGCAGAATGGATGATGAATTTTTTGATGGGCCAGTTAGAAGCCAATTAAGAGACTGTTACTGTTACCCAGGTGAAAAATGATAAGAATGTGAACCAGGTGTGTGGCAAAGAATAGATTTATCCATCCTTTCTGCATGTATTTATTGAATGCCTACGATGTGTCAAGCACCATTATTGGTACAGGCAATAAAATGGTGAGAAAAGAGATATTGCTCCTGCCGTTATAAAATTTACAGTATAATAGGGGACATATATTATTTGAATAATCATAAAAATGAATTTTTAGAAAATTACAAAAATAAATGTATGAATACAATATTTGGTAAATACTATAAAGGCACTATACACATTTGAAAGATAGAAATGTGAATTTAAGAAAGGACCTAGTGATTGGGGAAAAGAGAACAGTGTTGGGGAAGACTGTTAGGTGTTTGTTTAGGGGGATAAATAGAAGATGGTACTAGTCCCAGAGACAGATAAAAGGATAAGTAATACTGGAAGAGAAGCAGGTTTGAGGTGAGGGAAAGCAATAATGTGTCCATTTTTGCACAAGAGGCTGTGGGACACCCAAGTAGAAGAGTCCAGCTAGAAGTTGGACATATAAATTTGAGCTCAGGAGAGACATCAAGGAAGGAGATTGAGATTTTGTTGTTACTAAGACGCA
Source organism: Neophocaena asiaeorientalis asiaeorientalis (assembly GCF_003031525.2). Taxonomy (NCBI): domain Eukaryota; kingdom Metazoa; phylum Chordata; class Mammalia; order Artiodactyla; family Phocoenidae; genus Neophocaena; species Neophocaena asiaeorientalis. The sequence goes on along the minus strand of NW_020172632.1, from coordinate 2,004,581 downwards.
GGTGATGGTTCAAGCCACCTCCAGAGATGTAAAATAATGTGGGAAGACACTCCTCCCGCCTTCCATAGCAGCTCCAACAGGCATAGTTATAAATCAGATCATTAAATATTCAACAGAGTTTGCAACAGATAGAAGTGATTTTGTCTAGTTTCCCTAAATTTTAATGTTTGTGCACCTTAATCCTTTCATTATCATAAACATTCATTCAAGTTAAGTATTAAACACTCTTATTTGTCAGGAGTTATGTTTTTTTGCATCTGATTTCATTCTGTATTAAAGGCTGGAAATGTGAATGAATTGAATTGTTTGGCAGTAACAGACTGCTTTTGCCTACTCTTGTATTACCTGAAGGTTCTGAAAAGGAAAGAGTATGGACTTTGTTAACAGATGGACCTGGGATTAATTTCTACCTCTCCTGCTTTCTGGCTATGACAGACGAGTTGCTTAATCTTTCTGAGCCTCGGTTTCCTCATCTCTAAACTGCAGTTAGGGTCATCTTGGAGGTTTAAAAAATCATCTAATACACTCAATAGCATGCCTAGCACTTAGGAAGTACTCAGTAAGTGCCCGTTTCCTATGAATTCAGTTCTCAAGGTGATTGATCTTTTTGCACAGAGCCCCTCATCACTATATCTCAGAGACCATTGGCTCTGGATTGGCTGGCAGCACTGTGCGAGAATCAAATGTGGTTCCTGACGGCCACTAGCCCTTGTAGCCCCAAGGAGATGGGACATTTGTCTGAGCTCACTCCGTAATCCACAGAGATCCAGTTTGCTTAATATCATAGATGGCCCACACCAGCGTTTGCTTACTGAAAATAGACTCCCAATTAAGCAGATTTTGTGAGCCATGCCAATGTGAGCCTGATATACCAAAGTCAGTTTGGCAGCTCCTCTAATCTCACCCAACCCGGACATCCTATCCTCGTTAAGGTAAGTGGGGTCAGCTGAAGCAGTCCCACCTTGGGACTAGTGGAAGTCCATGATTAATCTGCCTGTAAGTCTCCTCTGGCTTCTCCGCCTAGTTCTTTAGTATTGTGTTCTGGCAATCATGGAACAAACTAAAGAGTATGTATCTTTGCAGTTGTGGCCCTTTCTTTGTTTAAGAATTGGGTGTCAAACAAAGCATCCTGTGACATATAAAAGAAGGCATTTTCTGTTTCTTCCTTATCAGTCAGCTGCACAATTATTTTCCATTGCCATATACAGAATACACAATACCTCTGATTTTGAGGCAGTTGCAGTTTAGTGAGCAAGAAAGAAGCTTAAATAATTCCAATATTGAAGGCAGGATTGGTGCCTAAGTCTTCATCTTCATATGCCTCCTGGCACCCAGTTGCTGGCATGTATCTGGTGCCCAGTAAATTCTGGTTGGTTGACTGAATAAGTGAGTGAATGGAAGCAGTCAGTAGTAAGTCTTAGGGCCTGCCTAATTTTTCTGTAGTTAGCGTATTTGGCTAACTGACCTATCTGACCGTTTCGTTTTCATTTTCAGATCTTTTCCTCTGTCTTCTCTTAGAGATTATACATACAGGTATAGGCACAGATACAAGTATGCATTTGTACATGGGAACACAACCGTACACACACATACATATATGCTCAGTGTATGCTGTATCTATCACAAAGGAACTTGACTACAGGATTCAGTGGTTCAACTTCCTATCGCCTCATCCCAACCACACCTTCTCCTTCTACTCCTCTAAGTGAGCACCCTTTTGGACAGTGAACCCCCAGGGTAGAGACTGTGTCTGATTCATCTCTGTTCCTCCAGTGTCCTGCACAGGGCCTGCCGCAGAGCCTGCTCTGTGTCGATTTGGTTGCATAGCAGAGAGACACTGAGATTTTTGTTATGTTGAATTCCAGAGTCATGTGGACCTTGGTGTAATTAGGCCAGATGTGTGAGCTCTCAAGCTCCTTCTCTACTCTTCTGTTTCTCCCAATGTTCTTGCTTAAAGTCCTTTGAATGTGTTCCTAACTACCTTATTAAAAGACTTCCAAGTGAAAAAGAAGAAGGCCTAGACTTTATAAGAAAGTGTCAGTGATACAGATTTATGTCACCTTAACAGTATTTTCTGAGTATGTACTATGTGCAAGGCATGTTTGATCCTCACAATTGGCCTTTGGTAGTATAGTAAACAATATTCCCCTTTTACAGATATGAGGTTGAGATTTGTAAAAGGTAAATGAAGCCCAGGGCCACACAATGGTTTAATGGAAGATCATGTATTAGAGGTAGAGAAAGACCATGAAGTAACCAGACTAGTGGAAGGACAGAGAGTCGAGGATTTGATAAAATTCAAAAGAGAATTTTCTGATTTGTCAGTTTTTTGATGGGTTTCCTTGGGATTGTTCCTCAGTTAGCATATCAGTTAGTTTTAGGAAACACTAACTCTCATTTTTTTTTTTTTTTTTTTTTTTTTTTTTGCGGTACGCGGGCCTCTCACTGTTGTGGCCTCTCCCGTTGCAGAACACAGGCTCTGGACGCGCAGGACCAGTGGCCATGGCCCACGGGCCCAGCCGCTCCACGGGATGTGGTATCTTCCCAGACCGGGACACGAACCCATGTCCCCTGCATCGGCAGGTGGACGCTCAACCACTGCGCCACCATGGAAGCCCCTAACTCTCATTTTTAAGCACAAAATTCTAGCATACCAACCAGTTCTGGGCAAAATCATGAAAGCAGCATAAATTTTTGTGGCATCCTTACTGCCCTACACCATATTAGTCCTCTTTGGGCCTATAGCCCTTGAACCCAGCTCCTCCGAATCTGGTGTTCTGGCTCAGACCAGGGCTTCTTAAAGTATCGTCATTCTCATCCTCATTGCCGTACTTATTTCTTCCCTTCATCATCATCACCAGCAGGTACTGCTGTCAGAATCAATGAGCAGATGTCAAAGGGAAAGGGGAAGAATGGAAGGGCTGGTGAATAACTGATGTAAAACTTCCTAAAAATATTTCCCCTAATAATTACGGACTACTAATGACCTATTCAGGACTGTACTCAGTGAGTGGTTGCTTAGATCCAGGTTTTAGTGAGAATCTAGGGATGATTTTCAGGACTTGCAACCCATGCAGTTTCATAGGGCCTTGCACTTAGAAGAGCCTCATGCTTCGTTTAATGCCCTGTTCTTGCCCTCTGGGGAACTTAATAATTTTTGAATATGAGGCGTACATTTTCATTTAGCACTGGGCCTCTCAAACTATGTAGTCAGTCCTGTAGGAAGTCATTTCAAAGGCAAAATAAAGCATCAAAGAAACAAAACAAAATAAAACAAAGCAGCTGAGAAGGTGCTAAAATTAAAGAATGGCTGCCCTATATAAACTTTTACACTTGACAGAAGGTTTTCACATGAATATACCTGTGTGGAAAGCTTGGACTACCAAGTGAAGCAGCAGGGGAAGACCATTACTGTTATTTGAACCCATAAAGCCCTTCCTTACCATTATACCACCAAGTCTGCTTCCTCTTCCTTTGCTGTGATACCCTTCTCTTCCTCAGTGTTTTTTAATTCAACCCCCATCCCCAAACTTTAGGACAATAATATTAAAACCTTCTTAGACTATCCTCACCCTTTTATCAAAATTTATTTCAGGGCCCAAGTCTGAACTGGTTAAACTCAAAAACTAACATCTAATACAGTAACCCTTGAACAACTCAGGGGTTAATCCACATACATATAATTTATAGTCAGCCCTCTACATCCACGATTCCTCTGCATCTGTGGATTCAACTAACCATGAACCATGCAGTACCGTAGTATTTACTATTGACAAACATCCTCATATAGGTGGACCCGTGCAGTTCAAACCCTCATTGTTCAAGGGTCAACTGTATATTAAAGGTCATTAGCAGCCAAATGTGACTTCTAGATTCTGTCATTGCCCTCACCTTTGAAAGGTTCCCCACATGGATATGGGATGTCCACTGATAGGTGAGACATTTTAGGCTTCTTGGTGTAGCTACAGCTTGGCCACACTCGTTTGAGGATTTGGGTCTTCCCTCAGAGAAGAACACACAATGTCTGTATTCTAGGCCCTTGCCAGAAACCGCAACCTATACTCTCTACTATTAACAAAATGAATTATTTTGTTAAATGATACTTTGGGATGGTGTGCAGCCCATCCATTTCTCTATAAATTGTAGGAATTATTACTGAATAAAGATTTATCATCAGGCAATCATGCACTTGGATCAGATTGCTTTGAACTATTTTGTCTGCTATCCAGTTGGCTTTTGCTCTCTTAACACGTTATTTGGGACATCACAAAAACAGTCTTAAAACAAAGTTAGTGTGTTTGCTCTAGGAACTTTACTGACATCACTGGTCATGGCATCTATCACTTTCCCTATTTATTTCTCCCACATGGGCTCACTTGGGGAGAAATGTTTTTTTCTTCCTTAGATGAGTTAAGTTTCATACACAAAATATGTGTCTTTGCTTTCACTATGGCCATCAGAAAACTCAAAGCCAAATTCATGACTTAACAATATCATCTGGGGACTTCCCTGGCGGTCCAGTGGTTAAGACTTTTCCTTCCAATGCAGGGGTTGTCGGTTTGATACCTGGTTGGGGAGCTAAGATCCCACATGTCTTGGGGCCAAAAAACCAAAACATAAAGCAGAAGCAATATTGTAACAAATTCAATGAAGACTTGAAAATAAAAAATAACAAAAACAGAACACAGTATCATCTGTGTGGGCATTTATGGCCTATCCAGTTGTGCTCTATTTCTATTTACTCTAGTTTTCACCTATTTTCTTAATCTTGATTTTTATATTGTATTCTTTTATTTTACAATTTTATGGTTTATATTTCCTTGGATCACCTCAAAACCTTTGCAGAATGAGGTGGGGCAGAAAATTATATATACACATATAGACGTACATAATGTGGGTGTTGTATCAGGGATTGCTTAAACAGCCCAAAGGAAAAAGCCAAAGATGCAAATTTTAGACACTAGAACTGGCTTAAAGATCAAATGATGTTTGCGGTTGATAGAGTAGTTCTTGCAATTACGTGTCTTGGGGAGGGTCTAATTTTCCTTTTGAAAGAGTAGTCCTGCCTGCTGAGTCTGGATCAGAGCTGGATGGTGAAAAAAGAGCATTACCCAAAACTCAAGGCTGAGGAATTCTAGCCCTGATCCTTTCACTCTCTTGCTCTGGATTATTGGCTTAAACACTTTATCTGAGTCTTAGCTTCCAAATCGCTAAAAAAGTTTTAAAAAGTATTTTTTATGTTAAGATCATGCATTGTATAATAATTTAATAAGGATTGTATTGATTTATCAACTTTTCAGGAAAGAAAAGAAATACTTCGTTGATTGTAAGACACAATTCCATTTCAAAAAAAATACAAAAATGTGAAAAAACAGATTTGTAAATCATGAAGGTACTTTCCTCACAGTTTTTTTCTGAGGATCATAAGTAAGATATTAAATTAAAATGTGAATTGTAAATGGTAAAATGCTACCCAAATACAAGGAATATTATGCAAGGGAAGGGGTACACAGTATCGATAATGCATCCTTCTCTTTTTCCAAATTCTGAATTTTAATTTTACCTTTTGAGGAAATTTAATCTTCCCTTTTAAAGATCTGTCTAGGAGATGAGGAAACCACTAAGTGAATGAAATATAGAGTGCCACCTTGTTTTTCCCTGTGAGCTTGTACTGTCCATCAGTCACAAGTATTCAGTGAGAACTTGGGTGCCTCCGAATACTCTGTCAGCTCTAGAGAATGTTGAAGAGGGGATCACATAATTGCAGAGTCGTATGTGACCTTTAGACCCAGATAAAATGCTTAGATTTAACTGCTTTTTTATTTTGAAACCAAAATATTTTATGAAGCCGGAATAGTCGTGCTCTATGGTTTACTGCACAATGAAACTCCTTTGGAACTAGGTGCACCGTGGGAGAGATATCTAAATGCATCTCCAAGATCCTTCCCCAAGTATACTGTAGCACTTATATTTACTGAACATCTTGTTCCTGACTGTGAGCGTCTGGAAGCCAGGAACAGGTGTTTTAGTTTTGGGTTTTTTTTCTTTCTGCCCTTTACATTCAGTTTAGACTGGGCAGACAAAGGAACCATAATGAATTCTTTGTAATTAACTCTAAAAGCTACAGTTTGTTTGTGATGGGTCAGGTTCTCCACAACATGCTTTCCGTTTATTTAATCTTCACAGCACAGCAAACCTATGGCATAGGTAACATTTTTATTTAAAGATGAAGAAACAGAACCTCTGAAAAGTTATTTGCCTGATTTCACACAGCTTGGAATCAGAGGATCTGGGATACAAACATATATTTTTATGGCAACAAAAGCCAGCCCTCTCTGAGGAGAACTGCAGAGTAGGAGAGCAGGGTCTTCTTTGAGTATCGGGGCATCATATCTGCTGACAGTAGACTCGCTGTATTCTTAGAAGAACCCCTGCATTTTTTTTTTTTTTTTTTGGCGGTACGCGGGCCTCTCACTGTTGTGGCCTCTCCCGTTGCAGAGCACAGGCTCCGGACGCGCAGGCTCAGCGGCCATGGCTCACGGGCCCAGCCGCTCTGCGGCATGTGGGATCCTCCCGGACTGGGGCACAAACCCGTGTCCCCTGCATCGGCAGGCGGACTCTCAACCACTGCGCCACCAGGGAAGCCCCAAACCACTGCATTTTGAGGTGGGCAATATGGTGGGAAAAGGGAAGAAGAGTAATATTTAATTGAGCACATGCTGCGTGCTAAGGATTATGTTAAGCTCTGTCATAGAGGTTTTCTAATTTAGTCTTCTCTATAATCCTCAGCGATAGCTATTCTTATTCCTCTTTTACTAAGGGAGAATTTAAATCTAAAAGGGGTTAAGCAACTTACCCAAAGCAAGTGGCTGGCAAGTAGCATAGCTAGGATTCAAACCAAGTATTCATGATGACAATGTCCATGCTCATTCCATTGCATAATGATGGATAGGGATTGGAGAAACAGGGAAACAATCTCACACAGGCAGGAGTGACCAGCGAAAGCAAGATGGAGCAAGGAAGCATATTTTAATTCTTGAGAGATTCCATTTTTTGGTTTCCAAGTTCTGGTTCATTTCACCCTTAAGAACAATGGGCTCTGGACATGACGACCAAAGCCTGTAGCTATTTGAGAATGTGTCTGGGATGTTGTCATCAAGGTGACCTTCCTGCAGGTTAATTCAAAAGAGGACTAGTGAGCTTCAATAGTTATGTGTGGGCCAGATATTTATTACCCAGCCTTGCTTCCTGCTGATCTAGTTAAGGTTTCTTTCTACCTGCCTAAAGAGGAAAAATAAAAAAACTAACTCAAATGTTTTGAAGCTACTCTTAAATTATGAGACAAGATTCCTTCCCCCCACCCCCAGCCCCTTACCTAAACAGAAATAAATAGCTGCATAGGATTTCAAAGTAAAGTATGGAAGTGTTGTAAGACTGGCGGATAGAAAGCAGCTCAAATGTCTTGCTCAGCACTGTGTCAAAGGAGCATTTCTGGAATCTCTGACAGCCAAGCTTTCCTGCTGATTGAATGACCCCCAAGACAGTGATCAGCAGGGAGTGAATTAAAAACATTGCCCAGAAATTAACTGTTTTTTCAGTGTAGTCACTTCTACTAGCTCTGCTGGGAACAGTAAATATTCCACTTATTTAGGGACTCTGGGCATTGCTGTGTGGTGGGACGTTTCCTTTTATGTTTGTATTGAATCTGTTGCTCATATTAACAATGTAGGAATCATTTGTCCAGGTAAGCCTTACGTGGGGCACGCATTTCCTTAAATAGGTAGCTTGTAGTATATCTTCTTTTTCCATTCCTTTCTTGGCAGCTCTCATGAGTATCATGGCTCAAAGTAAAGCCATGACAAAATCCAGAGATTCTAATTTCTCCCCTGATGCTAATTTTCTTTGGGACCTTGGCAAAGTCACTACTGTCTCAAATCATCAACCTCGACAAGAGAGTCATTTAGGAGAAACTTCAGCCATTCTAAGGCCTTTGAGATGGAACAGGGGATTGAGTCCACAGGGGCTGTTTTCTCAGGGGCAGTGGCAAGAAATGAAACTGGAAAGGTCAGTTGGAATCCATGTCATGGGGTGAGTTTTGTCAAGAGATCTGTCCTACCTTTATTTTTTTTGTATCTCTTTTGATAGCAAAGGCTGAGATTTGTATAGGTATTACAAAATGAGGAAAATGAGATGCCTCCCAGTAACTTAGAACAATAAAAATCGGATTTTTCTGAAGTTAAACTTAAACTGATTGGAGGAGAGATGTGGAAAATCATCTTTAAAAATGCTTTCAGATCCGTAAGACTGACTGGTGAAATAACACATTTGAAGAAGAACGTACTGACCCACAGTGGGTAATAATCCTGTGCGTCATAGAAAAGGGAGTCGTGCAGTAGTTCCGGGTGGGCCTCTGACTCAGAAGCTCTGACCTGAGTGCTCTTGTTGTATAAACCTCTTTTAAGAACCAGCCATGGAGGCTAATGGAGGGACCGCTGTAATGCAAATGTTCCAGTGAGTATGTGAAACTCAATCTAATAAGTCATTTTTGGATCATCACTTTGTGGCTGGTACTGAGGGTGAGCTGACAGGGAGATGTTGTGAGATAGTATAAAGACTATTTGACTAGCAAAAAAGACTTGAACCCAAAAGATCTTGGCTAGAGCCAGCCTCTTCCCCTGTCTAGCTATGTAACTTCGGGCAAGTCACTCCACCTCTCTGACACTCAGTTTTCTGACTGCTTTCCCAGCCTCACTTTTACCACTGTATGTCCTGTTTTGCACATTATCCTTCTAGGTTGCTGGACTGCTCTTGTTAACACCATATTTTTGCCTATGCTGCCTCCCCTGCCCTCAGCATAGAGTGGCACCTAGGCTCCCTCTGTTGCTTTCCATCACCTGGAGTCCTGGTGTCTTCCAAGGTTAAGCTCACATTTGCCAATCTCTTAGTTACAGAACCTGACTTCCCCTGCCAGCTGCCTCTACAGCTAAATCTGCCTCCTCAGCTTTGATCCTAGAAACCAGTGGGGGGGTTCCTGAGGTCCCAGAATGCCTTGTTCAAGTGACTACTTAATTTCTCAGTTTTTCATCAGATAGCTGAAAGGACGTCATTTAAGGGAGGAAATACATGTAAATAGTACAGTTTCAGAGAATAGGAACAGTACCAGTAGGGAGAAGTGATAGAAATATATAGTATGACATTCCTAATGATTAATATTGTTAAAGAATGATTGAATTCCCTTATAAGGCAGTGGACTCCTTATCACTAGAGATATTCAATCAGAGAATGAATGAATGATTGAATGATTCCTGATCACAGAAAGGGGATTTTTGCCCCAGTAGGAAGATCGGATTAGATGGCCTTTAAGATCTCCTCCAACACTTATATCCTGGGCTTTTATGATCACTTCAACAGATGAGTAGGTTAGGAAGTGACAAATGGCAGGACCAAAAGCTGTAATACAGTCGCTAAACTCGAAGCAGACAGTTTCAGAAAAGGATATCAATGTTGACACATGTAAGCAGAGATTATTAATCAAACATTTGTTTATTTATTCATTCAGTCAGTCACCTTTTATTGAGTGCATGTTATGTTCCAGGCACAATTCTGCACACTACAGAGATTCAGGAGCAATAAGATGCAGCCCCTGCCACCAAAATAGTATAGGCCAGTAATGCGGGGACATATGTAAACAAGTTAATATAATGAGATCAGTAGTACAAAGGAAGAGCAAATCAATGTGACAGTTGCATGCAGGAGAGAGAGAACAACTTCTTGCATAGGTTGGGGATAGCTTCAAAGAGGAGTTGGATTTGGACCCATGAGAGAGTTTAACAGGATAAGCAATGGGAGCTGGTCATGCATTTTCCAAGCACAGTAACAGCTTTATCAAAGGCATTGGGATGTAAAAGAGCAAAGTATGTTTGGGAAAAATAAGAGAGAAGAAGGTAGGTGGGGTGAAGGAAGAGAAAGGCAGGCACTCGGCTAAATGAGGAGAGGCAAGATTCTGCCAGAAGGCCTTAAACACCACACTCAATGTAACGTTTAGATTATAAAGTATGTGGCTAGCACAGAGCAGGCACTAAAAAACGGTAGTTCCCTCCCTCTCTACTTTTTCCTTTCCTGTGCATGGATGTCTGGGTGGGTTCAAGGAGGGACCAGAGGCTTCTCATCACTCTCCAAGGTCTGACCGAGACGCATGCTCTACAAATCATGTTTTGCTCTGACTCTTTCGTTGTCAACAATGCAGAACTCTGTTAAGAGGGATATTGTGTCAAGGTTGTTACGAGGTGAGGGCTCATTCCCAAAGAATGGGCTGAAGACCCAGGGAGAATCATAAGGTTATTGCAAAGGGGTCCCAAATTCAGATGTGGCTGTACACTCACTCTCTGTACACTGGCCAACAGTGTCTCTCACAAAGATGTGAATTCAAACAGACATTGATGCTGTTGTGATTAATAAAATGCACGTTCATCTGAAAGCTTCACTGAATTGATTGTAACGCTTTGCCATTGCATAGTTCTTGAGTAAAAATACAAATTCTGTCATGTGAAAGTTTGAGGAAAGTTTTAATATTTAACAGTTTCTCGCAAAATTTGCAACCAGTAGTCTAATTGGGAGAGACTTGAGTTCGGACCCTGTCTTTGCCACTCAGCCTTGTACTTTCCACATCATCTTGTAACTTAGTTAGTGTGAGTGTATCCTCCATTGTGGGCTTCTCAGAATCAGACATGGTGAGATGTCATATGCATCTCTATGCCTCCAGAACCTAGATTTGATAGTGGCAAAGTAATAGCAGTAGATGCATACCTGCAGACCTCAGCTGCTATGTACTGAGTCTACTAGACATATGGCCATGGGCAAATTATGTAAGCGCCATGAACCTTAGTTTCCTCATAATAAATTTGAGATAGTGATACATTATATTGAAGCACTGTTGTGAGGATATAGAGCATATATATATAT